>NC_080554.1:4767500-4827500 GCF_028640845.1 Ahaetulla prasina
GGAGGAATGTCCTAGTATGCCTCCCGGCCCCAGCCCTGGCTCCATGCCCAGACAGGCTGAAGAGGAGGAAGTATCTCCAGCCCCCAGCTCTGGCTCCATGCCCAGGCAAACGGAGCAACTAGACCCCTCCCCCTCCTCCACAGCATGTGAGCCTGAGGGAGGTCAATTGCCAACAGCTGCCGACTGGAATGACCCTCGCGTCAGAAGACTTGATAGGCGGAGGCAACAGAAGGAAGGGAGGGGCAGGCCTTAATGAGTGCTGAGTCATGGAGCCACACCCCATGGCCTATATAAAGGACCTGCTTTCTGGCAGTCTCTGAGTCAGGCAAAGTCTAAACATATCTTGCTGAAGTCAATTTCTGGTCTCCTGCCTGCCCTGAGGACTTTGCTAGGACTTTGGCAGAGCTGCAGAGGCACGCCTGATTCGGATTTCCCTGACCCGGCCGTCAGCGGAGGAGTGGGACACGACAGGATCACTGTTGGAAGGCTATTGCTGGAACCATGTACCGTACTTTTCGGAGTACGGATGCACTTTTCCTCCCCTCCCTCTAAAAGAGGGTGGGAAATGTTGGTGAGTTTTATACACTGAATACTGCCGTTTTTGGCCTCCCGAAACCCCGCCCTGCGCATTCCGTTTTCGCCAAAAACAATCCCCGTTTTTCGCAAAAATGGGATACACAGAGGCCCGCGGAGCGCTCCTGGGGGCCGGGGAGGGCAAAAACCGGACGCAAGGAGGCCAAACGCTATTTTTTTTTCTTGTTTTCCTCTTCGAAATCTGGGCGCGTCTTATACTCCGGTGCGTCTTATAGTCTGAAAAATATGATATGTCTGGTCTGATGAAAAGAAGGACCAGGGGAGACAGGATAGCAGTGTTCCAATATCTCAGGGGCTGCCCCAAAGAAGAGGGAGTCAAAGCACCTGAGGGCAGGACAAGAAGCAACGGGTGAAAACTAATCAAGGAGAGAAGCAACCTAGAACTAAGGAGAAATTTCCTGACGGTTAGAACAATTAATCGGTGGAACAACTTGCCACTAGAAGTTGTGAATGCTCCAACACTGGAAGTTTTTAAGGAGAGGTTGGATAACCATTTGTCTGAAATGGTGTAGGGCTGGATCACCCAGCCAAGTGACCCAAGTGATCCAAGGAATGAAACACGCAGAGGTCAGAGCTATAGCTAGGAACACCATTTGGGCCGCGGTGTGGCTCAGGCTGTAAGATAGCCTGTTATTAAACACAGCTGCCTGCAATTACTGCAGGTTCTAGTCCCACCAGGCCCAAGGTCGACTCAGCCTTCCATCCTTTATAAGGTAGGTAAAATGAGGACCCAGATTGTTGGGGGGGCAATAAGTTGACTTTGTATATAAATATACAAATAGAATGAGACTATTGCCTTATACAATGTAAGCCGCCCTGAGTCTTCGGAGAAGGGCGGGATATAAATGTAAATAAATAAATAAATAAATAAATAAACAATAGCTCCCCTTTTGGCTTTGCCATAGAGCAGAAGCAGACAAGAAGGGACAATTTGTTTAAAAAAACTTGGTATTTCCTGTTTAAATCTCATCCAATGGCCAATTTGCTCTAGTGGTTAAGGCGCCGGGCTAGAAACCAGGAGAAGGTGAATTCTAATCCCACCTTAGACACGAAATCCAGCTGGGCGACTTTGGGCCACTCACCAGGAGACAGTGAGTTTTAGTCCCGCTTTAGGCATGAAATCCAGCTGGCCGACTTTGGACGAATCACCAGGAGACGGTGAGTTCTAGTCCCGTTTTAGGCATGAAAGCCAGCTGGGCGACTTTGGGCCAATCACCAGGAGACAGTGAGTTCTAGTCCCGTTTTAGGCATGAAAGCCAGCTGGGTGACTTTGGGCCACTCACCAGGAGACAGTGAGTTCTAGTCCCGTTTTAGGCATGAAAGCCAGCTGGGCGACTTTGGGCCACTCACCAGGAGACAGTGAGTTCTAGTCCCGCTTTAGGCATGAAAGCCAGGTGGGCGACTTTGGGCCAATCAGCAGGAGACAGTGAGTTCTAGTCCCGTTTTAGGCATGAAATCCAGCTGGGCGACTTTGGGCCACTCACCAGGAGATGATGAGTTCTAGTCCCGTTTTAGGCATGAAAGCCAGCTGGGTGGTTTTGGGCCAATCAGCAGAAATCTGTGAGTTTTGGTCTTGTCGTAGACATGAAAGCCACCACCTGGGTGACTTTAGGCCAATCACCAGGTGACTGGGAGCTCTAGTACCGCCTTAGAGATTAAAACCAGGTGGGTGGCTTTGGATCCCTCCCTCTCTCTCCCCTCTCAGCTCAACCTACCTCACAGGGTTGTTCGTGGGAAAAAACAGGAGGAGGAAAGAAGTAATTAACCCAGGTTTGATTTTGATCTTAAATTGACACCATTTTTGAATGATCAAACTGCAATCGTATTTGTTAACTCTACTGTTCTATTTTAGCACCTTCTTCCTGTATTCAAACTTCAATAATTTTGCCAGCCATTGCAATTGTCCACCAAGACGTTTGAGGGGAGAGCACAAAATATATATTTGAAAAACAAGGAAACAAACAAACAAAAACAAACACACACACACCAACATGCTTTTCTGGAAAAAGTATCAAACGTGCATTTCTAAATAAGCTTGATCCCCAAGCAAACTCTTCGAGGGGTGGGGAGAATTTCCCCCAAAGAAAATCGGTATTTAATTGGTGGTATTGCAAATTCTGTCCCCAAATTCGACGCAGCCACAGAGGCTCGTGCAGAATTGACGTTCTTTGATCTAACGGGTGAAGAAAAGGGATGATTCGTGAAAACTTAAAGAAGAAAAAAAAATCACACACAAACACACACACACACCCCAACCAACCTATGCCTAGTTTTTCAATCTGGAGAATTGCGACCTATGGTTTCAACTGTTGTTTTATTATTGTCCTTCTCTTCTCCCCCTTTTCCCCCTAATTCCAGCATTTCAGAGATGAAAATGGAAGAGATTTTGTCAAACTTAACGAAAGATGACCGTTTCAAAGGAAACCCGGAGAGGTCTAAGGTCGGTTCCTTCTGATTTCATTTCAATTTCCTCATTTTTTCAAAAAAAAAAATATTGCAAGAGCAAAAGACGAGATAGTGACTTTTCATCCAATTTTACGACTTCCCCCCCTCCTCACGGTCGTTGAGCGGATCCCCGTTGTTAAGCGAAGCCCACCGTTGTTAAGCAAATCTGGTGGTCTTCCTTTGATTTTTTTTTCCTTGTCCCAAGCTGGCTGGGAAGGTCACAGATGAGCGATCACGTGACCCAGGGAGGCTGCTCCGGTCATGAATACCGATTTTGATCACATGACCGTGAGGACGCTTTTAATTGTCGCAATTGTGAGGATTTAGTCGTAGGTCACTTTTTTTTCCAGTGCTGTTGTAACTTTTGAACAGTTGCTAAACAAAAAAAAGAAACGACGTAGAGTCGCCTGCTTGTGCTGGGAGTTGGACTACATGGCCTCCAGGGTCCCTTCCAAGAAAAGAAAGGAAAGGAACGGAAAGGGAAAAAAAGAAAAGAAATTAGGAATGGAATGGAATGGAATGGAATGGAATGGAATGGAATGGAATGGAATAGAATAGAAAAGAAATTAGGAATGGAATGGAATAGAATAGAATAGATATTTGGAATGGAATGGAATAGAATAGAATAGAATAGAAATTAGGAATAGAATAGAATAGAATAGAAATTAGGAATGGAATGGAATGGAATGGAATAGAATAGAATAGAATAGAATAGAATAGAATAGAATAGAATAGAATAGATATATGGAATGGAATGGAATAGAACAGAATAGAAATTAGGAATGGAATGGAATGGAATGGAATAGAATAGAATAGAATAGAAATTAGGAATAGAATAGAATAGAATAGAAATTAGGAATGGAATGGAATGGAATGGAATAGAATAGAATAGAATAGAATAGAATAGAATAGAATAGATATATGGAATGGAATGGAATAGAACAGAATAGAAATTAGGAATGGAATGGAATAGAATAGAATAGAATAGAATAGAATAGAATAGAATAGAATAGAATAGAATAGAATAGAAATTAGGAATGGAATGGAATGGAATGGAATAGAATAGAATAGAAATTAGGAATGGAATGGAATGGAATAGAATAGAATAGAAATTAGGAATAGAATAGAATGGAATGGAATGGAATGGAATAGAATAGAATAGAATAGAATAGAATAGAATAGAATAGAATAGAATAGAATAGAATAGAATAGAATAGAATAGAATAGAATGAGGAATGGAATAGAATAGAATAGAATAGAATAGAATAGAATAGAATAGAATAGAATAGAATAGAATAGAATAGAATAGAATAGAATAGAATAGAATAGAATAGAATAGAAATTAGGAATGGAATGGAATAGAATAGAATAGAATAGAATAGAATAGAATAGAAATTAGGAATGGAATGGAATGGAATAGAATAGAATAGAATAGAATAGAAATTAGGAATGGAATGGAATGGAATAGAATAGATAGAACAGAACAGAACAGAATTCTTTATTGGCCAAGTGTGATTGGGCACACAAGGAATTTGTCTTTGCTGCATATGCTCTCAGGGTACAAAAAGAAAATAAAATAGAATACATTCATAAAGAATCATAAGATACAACACTTAGTGATAGTCATAAGATACTAGACGTTGCCCGTTTGCCAAAGTCTGGTGGGCCCCAAAGGCCTGAAAATTAGCTGGCTGGCTTGCGCATGTGCGCTCCATGTGCCACCTGTGGCACGGCCCTATACCCTTCCAGACAAATGCTAGTCACTTCTTGAAAGCCTCCAGCGATGAAGCACCCATAACCTCTGGAGGCAAGCGGTCCCACTGATTCATGGTTCTCCCTGTTAGGAAATGCCTCCTTTAATTCTGGGCTGGATCTCTCTCTTTGAATAAGTTTCCATTTGTTATGTCTTGTCCTCCCTTCAGGTGCTTTGGAGGACAGGTAGACACCCCTCCTCCCCCCACCCACCCCCTCTTCTCTGTGGCAGCCCCTCCAATTTTGGAATACGAGAATGCTTGAGCTGTCAAACTGGAATGGTTTTGTTTGCTTTGAAGCCACCAACCCAGGCTTGGGAGGTTAACCTTGATCTCTCCAAAATAAATTCCTAAAGGCAGGAAGCTGGAAGAGAGCCGAGAAGGGAAATCCTTTAGCCGGGGTGGGAAATGAAGTGCAGAAACGAGACAGGGAATTAGACGATTCCTGGTGTGTTTACTTTGTGGGCCCCTCCAGATTTCTCTTCTTCCCTGCAGGCCCGGCTGGGCTGTCATTTCTGTGCTCGGAAGCCCTGCTAGGACCATCCATCGCCTTAGGCGATGCAAGGGGGAGCCAGAGGAAAGCAGTAGAAAAGATCTCAGGATACTGAGAAACCTCTTTTCATTAGATGGGCCTCCAGGTGTGAAGCCGAAAATGTTGTAAAAAGCTTTTTTTCCCCTCTCATCTTTGCTCCCCCCATCCCCCGGATAACTCTGATAATACGAAGGCACGTGTTGTGACCCAGGCCCAAGTAGGTCGTATCAGACGCCATCAGTTCAAAAACAAACAGACTTTATTAGAACAGCTGAGAATTAAACTCCTCCTCAGCTTCGTCCAAACTAATTCAAAACAAATTCTTCCTAACACAACTCTTCACTCTTATCACCAACCTCGGTCTAATTAGGCAAACTGCCAAAGGCTTTTCTTGGCAAAAGTTCAAAAGCGGAAGACGCCGACAAGAAATAAATGCAGCAAAGACAAGGAGCAAGGCTATCAACGTTGTTTTCCGGCAAAGAGCCCAAACGCCGTTGCTGGTCTTTTAAGCCTTATGGGAGAGGCCAATCATCTCCTGGCCTTACTCCTGAGTCGTCCTCTTTGCTTGAGCCGCTCTTGCCTTCTGGCAGCTCTTCTCATGTGTGCATTAGGAACAGGCTCCTCGTGTTCCTCTGCCTCACTACTATCAGTCTCTGGAGTCTGCACATCACTCCCCGATGGCCCTGGCCCCATCTCTGCCTCCGACGCAGAGCCCTCATCCGGGCCTTCCCCAGCCTCCAGGACTGGCCCATGCTCTTCCTCAGCCTCATCGCTGGCGGACCACAACAGCACGGAGCAGGGGCTAGTGGGAATGTAGCTGGGTGGCCTTTTTCTGGTTTGAGCGTCGAAACGATGGTCTTTAACGAAGATGTGGGATGCAGAAGCGAAAAGCTCCGATCGAGTTGCGCCCTCTCCTTCTTTCCTCCTCCCCCTGTAGAAGATCCGGGCGTGTTGCTCCCAGGGTTCCCTCAAAGTTCGCCGACTTCATTGAACTTACTAGGTTCTCTGGTGGATCCTTCTTGAGAGTATTGGGGTGGAGGTGGGCTCCTGGTCTACCTGCGGAGGTTGAATGGATGGAGATGGGAAGAGGCGGAGGCGGAGGTAGAATCTCTGTCTTGGCCTGGGAATGTTCCAGGAGGCTTCGTCCTTTTATTTGTGACTTGTGACTGGAGAAGGGCTCAAAAAATGCCCAATCTCACCCATTATTTTTTCTTTAGCCCTTCAAGGAAAAGGAGGCAGTTGGTATCTTGACAGTGGACTTGTCTTTTTATTTCCTTCCTTCCTTCCTTCCTTCCTTCCTTCCTTCCTTCCTTCCTTCCTTCCTTCCTTCCTTCCTTCCTTCCTTCTCTTTCTTTCTCCCTTCATTTTTCTCCCTTCCTCTTTTCCTTTTTTTCTTCCATCCTTTCCTCCCTCCTTCCCCCTTCCTTCCTTCCTTCCTTCCATCAGGGGGGTTGGACTAGAAGATCTCCAAGGTCCCTTCCAACTCTGCTATTCTATTTTATTCTTTCTTTCTCCCTCCATTTTTCTTCCTTCCTTCCTTTTTTTTCTTCCATCTTTCCCTTCCTCCCTCCCTCCTTTTCTTTCTTTCTTTCTTTCTTCTTTCCTCTTCCTTCCCTTCCTTCCTTCCTTCCTTCCTTCCTTTCTTTCTTTCTTCCTTCCTTCTCTTTCTCCCTTCATTTTTCTTCCTTCCTTTCTTCCTTTTTTTCTTCCATCCTTTCCTCCCTCCTTCCTTCCTTTCTTCCTTTCTTCCTTCCTTTAGGGGCGGTTGGACTAGAAGACCTCCAAGGTCTCTTCCAACTCTGTTATTCTATTCTATTCTTTCTTTCTCCCTTCGTTTTTCTTCCTTCCTTTTTTTCTTCCATGTTTCCCTTCCTCCCTCCTTTCTCCCCTTCTTTCTTTCCTTCCTTCTCATTCTCTCTCTCTCTCTCTCTCTCTCTCTCTCTCTTTCTTCTTCTTCTTCTTTGTGGAGAAAGGAAGAAGCAATACCTCATTTTGAAACCTAAAAAGATACGGAGCTCAGGCCTGGGAGAAAGCGGATAGTGAGAAGTCCTTTGTAATATATTGCCATATTATTACTAAATCCCCAGACAGACTTGGCATAGCTCAAGTCACCTGTCACTTAAATTTGAGGTCCCTTTAATTTTCTCCCGGAATTCGCGCTGGGCTGTCTTTAAATTAAGTCCTTTATTGGAAGCCTGAAATCTTTCCTTGCTTCCCTGGTGCTGGCGTCTATTCTGAGCTCGGTTACAGAAAAGTATACAATAACTATCAGTGGGATTTGGAGAGGTGTTGAGGCTGTGTTTATTTAACACTCGGGGAGGGAATTTTCCAGTTTATTTGGTCCTCACTGCCCGCTTTCAATAATGCTTTGACAACCGGTCTGCCCTTCTCATTAATTTTAAACAGTTAAAATACGGGGAAGAGGAGGGGCAGGAAGGGGGGGAAAAAGTTTTTCATTATTAAAGTGCTTTACTTTTTAATAACAGAGGATTCTGGCCGTCAGGGGGGGGAAAGGGCAGCTTCGCTTAATTTCACATTCATATTAAAAAAAAAACAAACACACACGCACACACCGGGAAGGAAGGTGACACTATGTGCAACCAAACAGGACTTTAAAAAAAAGAAAGAAAAGAAGAAGAGAAAAGCTGGATTGACGAATGCCAGGAGGAAGGAAGGAGGTGTTGGGGGGGGGGGGAGGAATGATTTACTATTTTGCCCAGGCAGGTTTTTAAAAACTCAAGTTTTTAAAATATGATTTGTACATGGCTTTTCCTTTTAAAAAATGCAGAAGGGCTATGCGGAGCTATGTCGGGGTGACATTTTTACCTTCCTTACTTTTCTCCTGTGGTCCGTTTTTACCCTCCCTGAAGGAAATCAAAGGGACATTTCTTTTTCGCGCTGTCACAACAACCAGGCAGAGTAGTCCAGATGCAAGGGGGAAAAAAAGAAAGAAATGAATTGTTTGGTTTGGGCTTAACCAGAGGTGGGTTTCGGGTGGTTCTGACCAGTTCTGGCGAACCGGTAGCGGAAATTTTGAGTAGTTCGAAGAACCGGCAAATACCGCCTCTGGCTGGCCCCGCCTTCATCTATTCTCTGCCTCCCAAGTCCCAGCTGATCGAGATTTTGCAGTATCCTTCCCCTGGAGTGGGGTGGGAATGGAGATTTTGCATTATCCTTCCCCTGGAGTGGGGTGGGAATGGGGATTTTGCAGTACTCTTCCCCAGGAGTGGGGTGGGAATGGGGATTTTGCAGTATCCTTCCCCTGGAGTGGGGAGGGAATGGAGATTTTGCAATATCCTTCCCCATGGAATGGGGATTTTGCAGTATCCTTCCCATGGAGTGGGGAGGAAATGGAGATTTTGCAGTATCCTTCCCATGGAGTGGGGAGGGAATGGAGATTTTGCAATATCCTTCCCCATGGAATGGGGATTTTGTAGTATCCTTCCCCTGTAGTGGGGTGGGAATGGGGATTTTGCAGTATCCTTCCCCTGGAGTGGGGAGGGAATGGAGATTTTGCAGTATCCTTCCCCTGGAGTGGGGTGGGAATGGAGATTTTGCAGCATCCTTCCCTTGCCACGCCCACCAAGCCATGCCATGCCCACCAAGCCACACCCACAGAACCGGTAGTAAAGAAATTTGAAACCCACCACTGGGCTTAACGTAGTATGGGGATGCATCATAGTTTATCCATCACGGTTTTATTGTTTGCAAACGGTGTCCAAAGGTGGCTTGCAGCATCCTGCTCCACAAACCAAGATTCACACCAACTTTAAAGTGGGTTAAAGTCTGGATTTAGCTATTTGTGGGTTTTTGTAACGCTTTTCCAAAAAAACAACAACAACCACCTACAACTGTCTAGCACAAAGTACAGGTAGCCCAGTTCGTTTAGTGACCGTTCAAAGTTACAAAGGCATTGAACCGAGTGACCTATGGCCATTTTTCACTTTTAACGACCGTTGTAGCCTTCCCTCGTCATTACGTGGTTAAAATTCGGTCGTTTGACTACTGACTCATACTTACGACGGTCGCAGCGTATGTTTCGTTTAATAGTTCAACACAGTTTAATAATGATATACCATTAAATTATAATAGTATCTGTTTAATAGTCAGTAAAAAAAAAAAAATTAGAATTGAACCGTGAAACGGATTTCTGCAGCTGTTGGAAAAGCAGAGATACTTTGCATTACAAAACCCTCAGGAAATCAAGGGGATTTTAATTGTTAACAGAGGCCAAAAGGAAAGAGTTTTGTATTGCTTTAAAGCCAAATAAATAACACAAGAAATAGTTGTTACTGTTGCTATCTTAACAGCTTTGCTTTTAAGTTTTTTGTGTTTTTTTAATTATTATTTTTTATTTGCATTTGTATCCCGCCCTTCTCCGAAGACTCAGGGCGGCTTACACTATGTCAAGCAATAGTCTTCATCCATTTGTATATTATATACAAAGTCAACTTTTATTGCCCCCAACAATCTAGGTTCTCATTTTACCTACCTTATAAAGGACGGAAGGCTGAGTCAACCTTGGGCCTGGTGGGACTTGAACTTGCAAGTAATTGCAAGCAGCTGCTGTTAATAACAGACTGCATTAGTCTGTTGAGTTACCAGAGGCCCTTTGGATAAACTATTCATGTATTTGGATACTTCTATTGCTAGTGTGCTAACCAGGTATAAAGTAGGTTAGATGGCAGTGTTTTCTCTCATATGGACTAGAAACTTCCAACTCCATTATTCCGTAAACCGTACAATGAACAGTACATGTAGCCTAATGAAGAGAAGGACTCGGGTGCAGTCTTCCAGTATTTGTAGGGCTGCCGCAAAGAAGAGAGAGTCACCTTATTCTCCAAAGGCAGGACAAGAAGCAATGGATGGAAACTCATCAAGGGCCTCTGTGGCTCAGACTGGTAAGACAGTCTGTTATTAACAGCAGCTGCCTGCAGTTACTGCAGGTTCAAGCCCCACCAGGCCCAAGGTTGACTCAGCCTTCCATCCTTTATAAGGTAGGTAAAATGAGGACCCAGATTGTTGGGGGGGCAATAAGTTGACTTTGTATATAATATACAAATGGATGAAGACTATTGCTAACATAGTGTAAGCCGCCCTGAGTCTTCGGAGAAGGGCGGGATATAAATGCAAATTTAAAAAAAAAATGGATAGAAGCAACCTGGAACTAAGGAGAAATTTCCTGACAGTGAGAACAATGAATCAGTGGAACAACTTGCCTCCAGAAGTTGTGGATGCTCCAACACTAGAAGTTTTTAAGAAGAGGTTGGATAACCATTGGTTTAAGGTATAGGGTCTCCTGCTTGAGCAGAGGGTTGGACTAGAAGGCTGCCCCAAAGAAGAGGGAGTCGAGCTATTCTCCAAAGCACCTGAGGGTAGAACAAGAAGCAACGGGTGGAAACTAAGCAAGGAGAGAAGCAACCTAGAACTAAGGAGAAATTTCCTGACAGTGAGAACAATTAACCAGTGCAAAATGTCAGACATTCTCCGGAAGGTTTCAAGCAGAGATTGGATAACTCTTTGTCCAGAACGTTATAGGGTCTTCTGCACGAGCATAGGGATTGGACTAGAAGACCTTTGAGGTTCCTTCCAATTCTATGATTCTATGTTCCGACCACTTTCTTTTCCCGTTTCTGAGTTGCCAAAGAATAGAATAGAATAGAATTTTTTATTGGCCAAGTGTGATTGGACACACAAGGAATTTGTCTTGGTGCATCTGCTCTCAGTGTACATAAAAGAAAAGATACCTTCATCAAGGTACAACATTTACAACACAATTGATGGTCAATATATCAATATAAATCATAAGGATTGCCAGCAACAAGTTATAGTCATACAGTCATAAGTGGAAAGAGATTGGTGATGGGAACGATGAGAAGATTAATAGTAGTGCAGATTCAGTAAATAGTCTGACAGTGTTGAGGGAATTATTTGTTTAGCAGAGTGATGGCCTTCGGGGAAAAAACTGTCCTTGTGTCTAGTTGTTCCGGTGTGCAGTGCTCTATAGCGTCGTTTTGAGGGTAGGAGTTGAAACAGTTTATGTCCAGGATGCGAGGGATCTGTAAATATTTTCACGGCCCTCTTCTTGATTCGTGCAGTATACAGGTCCTCAGTGGAAGGCAAGTTGGTAGCAATTATTTTTTCTGCAGTTCTAATTATCCTCTGAAGTCTGTGTCTTTCTTGTTGGGTTGCAGAACCGAACCAGACAGTTATAGAGGTGCAGATGACAGACTCAATCATTCCTCTGTAGAATTGGATCAGCAGCTCCTTGACCTTTTAGAATCTTTTCTACTGATCCTCTGAGCTTAAAAAATAATAATTCCCCCCCCCCTTCTTCTTTCCGGTTCAGAAGAGCCTGCGGAGAGATGTCCAGGAAATACACCGAAGGGCTACCGTGATGCAGACTGAATTTGAAGATTTTGTTCACTCCGGTACCAAAACCACCCGATGGGCCAAAAAAGGTGAGGCGTTTGGCTTCCCTAACTTTCTGAGTTTTAAGGGAGACAAGCGGTACTTTTAAGTTGTTGTTCTTGTTTTTTTAAGTGCCTGATAGTCCTTAACGTATAGCCATTCGTTTAGCGACCATTCAGAGTTATGACGGTGCTGGACAAAGCGACTTATGACCCTTGCTGCATCCCCCGCTCCCCCCCGGTCATGTGATCAAAATTCGGTCACTTGGCAATCACTCGCATTTATGACGGTTGCACGACCCTCTGACAAGCAGAGTCAGTGGGGAGACCAGATTCGTTTAAGGACCACGTTATTGACTTGACCGCTGGTAGGTAGTCCTCTCTTTACGACCGCAACCGATCCCGGAATTTCTTCATACAAAGTATATTTGTATGGGCCTCTGTGGCTCAGACTGGTAAGACAGTCTGTTATTTATTTATTTATTTATTTATTTATTTATTTATTTATTTATTTATTTATTTATTTATTTTGTTTACATTTATACCCCGCCCTTCTCCGAAGACTCAGGGCGGCTTACAGTGTATAAGGCAATAGTCTCATTCTATTTGTATATTTTTACAAAGTCAACTTATTGCCCCCCAACAATCTGGGTCCTCATTTTACCTACCTTATAAAGGATGGAAGGCTGAGTCAACCTTGGGCCGGGCTTGAACCTGCAGTAATTGCAGGCTACTGTGTTCTTAATAACAGGCTTTACCAGCCTGAGCTATTCCGGCCCCTAATTTATTTATTTATTTTTTTTATTAGATTTTTATACCGCCCTTCTCCTGAAGGACTCAGGGCGGTGTACAGCCAAATAATAAAAAACTCACAATATACACATTAAAAACAAAACTAAAACCAAGCATATTACAAGAATGGCTGAAATTAAAACAATTTAAAACCCTAAAATTTATAAATAGACCCAATTAAAAATATTAATAAAACTTTTAAGCCAGTCCCGCTTGAATAAATAGGTGCGTTTTCAGCTCACGGCGAAAAGTCCGAAGATCAGGCACTTTGACGTAAACCTGCTTGCAATTACTGCAGGTTCAAGTCCCACCAGGCCCAAGGTTGACTCAGCCTTCCATCCTTTATAAGGTAGGTAAAATGAGGACCCAGATTGTTGGGGGGCAATAAAGTTGACTTTGTATATAATATACAAATAGAATGAAGACTATTGCTAACATAATGTAAGCCGCCCTGAGTCTTCGGAGAAGGGCGGGATGTAAATGCAAATAAAAAAAATTTAATTTGTTTTATCATCAAAGATAAAATACAAAACAGGAAAAAAACCAAACAAGCGTAGAAAAAAACACATCTGTCCAGCACTTACAAGAACAGCAACAAAAATTCGTGTACGGAAAAAAAAAAAGGGATCCAAATACCAAATAAGTTTAACGTTACGGAACTCACGACCGCAATTCAGCCCGAAATTTCCGTTGCTTAAGCGAGACAGTTGTTAAGTGAGTTTTCCCCCCCTCCCCCCGCATTTTACGGCCTTTCTTGCCACCCTTGCTAAACGAATCCCTGCGGTTGTTAAATTAGTCACACGGCCATTAAGTGAATCCAGCTTCCCCGTCGACTTCGCTCGTCGAAAGGGGACGGAACACTGAACGTCATAAATAGGAGCCATTGATCAAGCGTCCGGGCTTTCGATCCCATGACCATGGGGGAATCCTGGTCGCAAGTGTGAAAAACGGTCATAAGTCAAGGCTTTTTTTTCAGCGTTGGACACTCAACCAATGAGTTATAAGTCGAGAACTAGCGGAACTATATAGATACTCAAGAGATGATTTTAGCCAGTGAAAGAACTCGCTCCAAACCCAAAAACGTTTGAACTTCCGCCTCAAAAGAGTTTAGACGGGCACGCCGGAGCGAAAGGACACTCCCCCCCCGAGATATTTTGTGGCTTAACGAAGCAGGGCAGGAAGTGGCGTTTTTTCCCAGTGGAACGGAAGCATCGGGCGTCTCTGGCCAGCGAGACGTTGGCACCGGCGTTCGCGGGGTTGGGGGGAGTGGCCGGAAGAGGCTTCTCCGCTCCCCATATTGGCATCTGGAGTTTCTGCCATCGAGGCTCCCATAAACACAGATGGAATGGGGTCTCCCCTGCCAGCCCTTCAGGACCTCCACGGCTGCTGCGGGGCAGGATAACGGCCCCACCTTTTCCGATGAACACTTAAAAGGCCGCCTGTCGAGTCCGTGCCTTTCTCCCGTCCTCCTGGTTGTTGTTGTTGTTGTTGTTGTTTTGCAAAGCTGCCCCCCTCTCTCCCTCTCTTCTTCCCCCTCCCCTGTCCCTCTCTTTGCATGTGCGTCCCACCCATGCCCCCTTTTCCAGCTGGCATCCACCAGCCACCCTTCTCCAGCCCAGCCAAGAACGGTGAATAATTAACACAGCAGCTGGGCTCTGGGTGGATGGCAGAGAATCAAACGGAAACGGCGCCAAAGATTCGGCCGGCCGGCGTTTCTTCGGCTGTCCTTTCCCGAACCTCAGCCCGGCGGTCTTGACCGAGTCGGTGTTGATGACCGGTTGCGGATCGGGGTCTCCTTGGCAGAATTTTTAATCTGTGGTTGGTGAGATTTTGAGGCGGAGAAGGGAAAGGGAGAGAAGGAAAGAAAGAGAGGGAGAAAAAGATGGGAAGGAAGGAAGGAAGGAAGAAGAAAGAGAAAGAAAAGATGGATAGAAAAAGATTTTGAGGAGGGAAGGAAGGAAGGAAAGAGAGAAAGAAAGAAAGAAAGAAAGAAAGAAAGAAAGAAAGAAAAGATGGAAAGAAAAAGATTTTGTGGAGGGAAGGAAGGAAGGAAAGAGAAACAAAGAAGAAAGAAAGAAAAGAAAAGATGGATACAAAAAGATTTTGAGGAGGGAGGGAAGGAAGGAAAGAGAGAAAGAAAGAAAGAGAAAAGATGGATAGAAAAAGATTTTGAGGAGGGAGTGAAGGAAGAAAGGAAAGAGAGAAAGGAAAGAAAGAAAAGATGGATAGAAAAAGATTTTGTGGAGGGAGGGAAGAAAAGAGAGAGAGAAAGAAAGATGGATAGAAAAAAAATTTGAGGAGGGAGGGAAAGAAAGAAAGAAAGAAAAAAGATGGATAGAAAAAGATTCTAAGGAAAGAAGAAAGGGAAGGAAGGAAGGAAGGAAAGCTAGAACAAGATTCTGATGAAGAAGGAAGGAAGGAGAAAGAAAAGATAGAAAAAGATTCAGAAAGAAGGGAGAGAGAGAGAGAGAGAAAAGATGGATAGAAAAAGATTCTGACAGAGGACAGAACGAAGCCTTCCTTTTCTCCCAATCAATGTGGACTAGAAAACCTGCCTTTAGTGCTCTTTCAGTGGAAACAATGGCTGTTTTTATAACCTAGTCCTAAAAGCCAACAATACTTCAAAACCTTCCTTTCCCTTTTAATCACTGTGGACTAGAAACTTTCCACGGGGGAGCTGTTTCAGAGGTTCTGAGACCGGCACGTGTGCCCAAGACGTCACTCGGCTCCAAATACCTGAGCGGGCATCTTGAAACCCCATATTTTACCTTACCGGTGTCGCGTCCTCCCCCTCCCTCCTTTCTTCTCCCCTCCCCAAGCTAAAAAATGGAGGATAGGAAATGAGAGGGAGGGAGAGGGGGCCTGCCGCCCTTGGTTATTCCCTCATTGATTGGGAAATGGCGTTCGCTTTGCTTAGCAAACAGAGCTTTCGGAGATTCCCCAAGTTCTTCTGGAGACTGAGCCTGCTAAAATGACATTTTTATTACTGTTCGTAAACCACAATCTCCTGCCACACAGAGATTTTAGGCTTAAGCTCTGCGCAAATAAACCGGTGTTCTGACTCAGGAAGGAAGGGCAGAAAGAGGGGTGGGGAGGGGTTGGGAAGCCAGGGAGGGGGACAGCTGTGGTCAGCCTCAAGGGCTGGAGAAGGGTTAAAGCCCACCAAGGTGGTCCCTGAATTCTTGGGAGACAATTCAGGGTTTTCAGACGGTTTTAAGCCTTGGGGGGGGGGGTTTCCAGATTACTCGGTTGCAGAAGTGGGATAGAGGCAGTCTGGATGGATGGATGGATGGATAAATGATGATGGATGGATGGATAAAGAATGATGATGGATGGATGGAGAGAAAGAGAGAGAGAGAGAGATACATAGGTAGGTAGATGGTTGGATGGATGATAAAGAACTATGATAGATGGAGGGAGGGAAGGATGAGAGAGAGAGATACATAGATACATAGATAGGTAGATGGTTGGATGGATGATAACTAGAATAGATCAAGGGAGGGAAGGATGAGAGAGGGAGGAAGGGAGGGATGATAAAGATGATGGATGGATGGATGGAGAGAAAGAGAGATGGATGATAAAGAACTATGATAGATGGAGGGAGGGAAGGATGAGAGAGAGATACATAGATACATAGGTAGGTAGATGGTTGGATGGATGATAAAGAACTAGAATAGATTGAGGGAGGGAAGGATGAAAGAGAGAGAGATACATAAAGATGATGGATAGATGGATGGATAAAGAATGATGGATGGATGGATGGATGGAGAGAAAGAGAGAGAGATACATAGGTAGGTAGATGGTTGGATGGATGATAAAGAACTATGATGGAGGGAGGGAGGGAAGGATGAGAGAGAGGGAGGGAGGGAGGGATGATAAAGATGATGAATGGATGGATGGATGGGATGATAAAGAATGATGATAAATGGAGGGAGGGAGGGAAGATAGTTTGATAGATAGATAGATAGATAGATAGATAGATAGATAGATAGATAGATAGATAGATAGATAGATAGATACAGAGAGAGATGGAGGGAGGGAGGGACGATAAAGATGGATGGATGGATGGATGGATGGATAGATGGATGATAAAGAACGATGACAGATGGAGGGAGGGATGATATAAATAGACGGACGGACGGATGGACGAAGGGAGGGAGGGATGTTAGAGAGAGAGAGAGATGGAGGGAGGGATGATAAAGATGTGAGAGAGAGAGATGACAAAGATGATAGATGGACAGATAGGACAGACAGACAGACAGATCATAGAATCATAAGACCAGAAGGGACCTCGGAGGATTTCTAGTCCAACCCCTCCCCTGCTCGGGCAAGAGAGACCATAGACCATTCCAGACAAATGGTTGTCCAATCACTTCTTGAACCCTTCCAGCGATGGAGCCACCCACAACTTCTGAAGGAAAGCCATTCCACTGATTAATTGTTCTCACGGTCAGGAAATTTCTCCTAAGTTCTAAGTTGCTTCTCTCCTTTGAACAAGAAGCCATCTTTACCTTTCCAGCCTGCCCTGGTAGATGCCCGGGGAGACTGGATCCTGGTTTCCCTCAGTTTGGGGGTGCCCGAAGGTGCCCGTCAGATTGGATTTTCTCGGTCTTTTTTATTTTTCCCTTCTTCGTCTTGAAAACGTTTCGCTTCTCATCCATGGAGCTTCCTCAGTTCTGACTGTCAAAACTGAAAAAGCTTCTTGGATGAGAAGCGAAATGTCTTTAAGAAGAAGAAGAAAAAAAACTTAAGTCTTTTTGAACCTGGATGGTTGACCATCCCCGTGGATATTTTCGCAAGACTGGAATGTCTTCATTGGCCCCTCTTGTCTTGCAGCCCTGCAGTCCTTCATCCGCTCGTATGCCACCTATCCCGCCAACCTCAAGCCCATCTTTCACATCCGGGCTCTGCATTTGGGTCACGTGGCCAAGAGTTTTGGGCTCCGCGACGCTCCTGGGAACCTCGGCGCCGTCGCTGGAGCCCCTTGGCAGGGAAGGAAACAGAAAAGGTACAATGCAAAATAATTTGGTTTCTTCGATTTTACCTTATCTATTTACATTCAATTTTTATAAATGCCCCTCGACCAGTGGTGAAATCTGAACCGGTTCGCTGGCTGTGCACCATGCACCAAATGAGAGATGCTTGCACACAACGCATGCCAAAAGGACACATGGGGTAAGTAGAACAATGCGCGGGGGCAGGGTGATCAGCTGTGCGATCTTTTTTTTTTTTTTTACCTTTTAAAAGCATTTTTTATCACCTATTCAGCCGAAGAGGTTGTAAAAAAAAGGCTTTTAAAAGTAAAAAAAAAGGTTTTGAAGCTCAGGCAGCTCAACTGTGAACTTCAGAGCCTTTTTTTTTAACCTTTTAAAAGCATTTTTTAATAATCTATTCAGCTGAATAGGTTGTAAAAAATGCTTTTAAAAGGTAAAAAAACGGCTCTGAAGATCAGGCAGCTCAGCTGTGATCTTCAGAGCCTTTTTTTACTTTTTAAAAGCATTTTTTACAACTTATTCGGCCAAATAAATTGTAAAAAAATACTTTTAACAGTAAAAACACGGCTCTGAATATCAGGCAGCTCAGCTGTGATCTTCAGAGCCTTTTTTACCTTTTAAAAGCATTTTTTAGTCGAATAGGTTGTAAAAAAATGCTTTTAAAAGGTTAAAAAAAGGCTCTGAAGATCAGGCAGCTCAGCTGTGATCTTCAGAGCCTTTTTTTACCTTTTAAAAAGCATTTTTACAACCTATTTGGTCTAATAGGTTGTAAAAAAATACTTTTAACAGTAAAAAAAAGGCTCTGAAAATCAGGCAGCTCAGCTGTGCTCTTCAGCCTTTTTTTACCTTTTAAAAAGCATTTTTACAACCTATTTGGTCTAATAGGTTGTAAAAAAATACTTTTAACAGTAAAAAAAAGGCTCTGAAAATCAGGCAGCTCAGCTGTGCTCTTCAGAGCCTTTTTTTACCTTTTAAAAGCATTTTTACAACCTATTTGGTCTAATAGGTTGTAAAAAAATACTTTCAACAGTAAAAAAAAAGGCTCTGATGATCGCGTGGCTCAGCTGGGATTGTCAGAGCCTTTTTTTTAACCTTTTAAAAGCATTTTTAACGGGTGGGCATGGGTGAGGAGGCAGAGATTTTTGCTACCGGTTCTCCGAACCACCGGCTGCCATCGCTACCGTATCAACTGATCCGGTCCGAACCGGGAGCATTTCACCCCTGCCTTCGACTCATTATCCAGTCATTCTATCTGGCTTTAACCAGGTCATAACATAAACGACCTAAAACCACGGAAAAAAAGATTTCAAAAAAAATACGAAAACCTCAGGCCTCAAAAGTTCCAACCTTTACAATTTACCTCGATGACGCGATCAAATATTAAAAGAGTCAAGACAATAAGTGCTTGGAGGGATTTCTGTCCCCCCCCGACCCCGCACAACGCCGCCGCCCCTCCTAGACCTGAGGGTTCCACAAAGACAGCCCCCACCCCTTAATCCAAACTCCCCCCTTTTTATTTCTTGACAAGGAGCAGAAAAAGAGGTGGGGGCTGACAATTCTGTCTCTTTGAACCAAATTAAGTGAGATGGGGTGTGTGCGTGCGGAGAGGGATGTTGGAGACGGGATGGTGGTGGGGGGAGGTCTCTGGCCATTGTCCTCTTCCCTCTCCAGAACCCGCTAGGGACCCCCGTGTTTTTTTGGGGGCGGTTGACCCTCGCCAGCAGATGGGCAGCACGACAAGCGGGGGTGGGTGGGAATTAAAAGAGCTTTATTGAGTGAATAGTAGCCTGATTAGCCGATAAAGAACATGTACGATGGGATGGGGGCTGCCTTTGAAGTCTCGGCGGCCCAGCGGGAAACGGGCTTGACTGACACCAAAAGTCTCTTCGGATTACAGCCACACAATGTTTTTCTCTGTTCCTGCAAGCTTGTTATTCTCTTAAATTCCCTTTCTCTACACCCACAAGGGTGCTGGGAGAAAAGCAGGGGACACCGATACCCCAAACGCCCTTGTTCCTACCCCTGTAGGAGAATAAAGCTTTCTCGCTTTCTTTTCCAGAAATCCCGTCTTGGGGTCTTCCCTTTTCGGCTGAGCCTCTAAACGCTTCCCTTTCCAATAAGTAACATTCCACGCCTTTAAAAAGAAATAACATTTTATAAGCGTAATATAGTCAGTCGCTTTAGAGGCCACGCTCGGAATATCGCATCCAGCGGTGGTCACCACGATACCCCCCAAAAAAGATGTTGAGACTCTAAGAAAGAGGGAGAGGTCAGAATGACAGAGTTGAGGGGGACCTTGGAGGTCCTCTAGTCCAACCCCCTGCTTGAGCAGGACACCCTATCCCATTCCAGACAAATGGTGGTTCAATCTCTCCTTAAAAAAACCTCCAGCGTTAAGAGCACCCACAGCGCCTGGAGGCAAAACTCTTCGATGCTCTCAGAGCTTGGTTGTTTTCTTGCCGACGTTTCATTACCAAACTAGGTAACATCATCAGTGTGTCTAGAAAGAGTGTAGAGCAGTGGTGAAATGTAAAATTTGTTATGGAAACTAATCGAGGAGAGATCCAACCTAGAATTTTCTTGACAGTGAGAACAACTAACCAGCGGAACTCCTTGCCTCCAGAAGTTGTGGGTGCTCCATCACTGGAGTCTTTCAAGAAGGGGACTGGACAGCCGTTTGTCTGGAATGGGATAGAATCTCCCGCCTGAGCATGGGGTTGGACTAGAAGACCTCCAAGGTCCCTTCCAACCCTCTTAATTCTAACCTGGTCAACCATGATCACCTTTTTTTCCAACTGGCAGCCCAGACTGAAGCTGAAACTTCTTCTCCCGCCAAGCAGTTGCCAGTGGCTCATTGGCTCAGGAGCGGGTGGGCTGCCAATTTTCTCGTGGCATTTACGGGGCCTTATTATCACTTAATTAGAGGCAGGGAGAACTGGAATCCTTCCCAGGAGGAGGAGGAGGAGGAGGAGGATGATGATGATAATAATAATAATAATAATAATAATAATAATAATAATAATAATAATAATAATAATAATAATAATAGGAGGAGGAGGATAATAATAAGAAGAGGGGGAGGAGGATGATAAGAAGAAGAAGAGGAAGAGGAGGAGGAGGAGGAGGATAATAACAATAACAATAACAATAACAATAATAATAATAATAATAGGAGGAGGAGGAGGAGGAGGATAATAATAAGAAGAGGGGGAGGAGGAGGATGATAATAAGAAGAAGAAGAGGAGGAGGAGGAGGAGGAGGAGGAGGAGGATAAGAAGAGGAGGAGGAGGAGGAGGATAATAAGAAGAGGGGGAGGAGGAGGATGATAAGAAGAAGAGGAGGAGGAGGAGGAGGAGGAGGAGGAGGAGGAGGAGGATAAGAAGAGGAGGAGGAGGAGGAGGATAAGAAGAAGAAGAAGAGGAGGAGGAGGATAAGAAGAAGAAGAAGGAGGAGGAGGATGATAAGAAGAAGAGGAGGAGGAGGAGGAGAATAATAAGAAGAAGAAAAAGAAGAAGAAGAGGAGGAGGAGGATAATAATAATAAGAAGAAGAAGAGGAGGAAGAAGAAGGAGAGGAGGAGGAGGAGGAGGAGGAGGAGGAAGAAGGAGAAGAAGAAGAAGAAGAAGAAATAATCACGAAATATTGCGACCTGGCCATCAAAACTACACAGCTATGGATGAAACATGTCACAGGGATGCCCATTGTCATCGTGGCACTTGGTACCATGTCCAAGAATTTTATAACGTACATCAATAAATTGCAGCTTCCGGCAATAACACCAGCGGAACTGCAAAAAAATGCGCTACTTGGAACATCGTACATCTTAAGACGGTACTTGGTTGATACCTGGGATGCTGGCAGCAACCTGTATCAACCATTAGCACCAGTCAGTGGTATTTGTGATGCCTTTTTGAATGTTCGGTTGACTGAGTTTCATGTTTAATGAATAAAGTAAATAATAATAATAATATCATCTCTTTTATTCATTAAAGATGAAACTCAGTCAACTGATCATTTAACAATGTGTCACAAATAGCATTATTATTATTTACAAATAGCATTATTATTATTATTTATTATTATTATTTTGCTCTGTTCAGCAACCAGACCGATGCTGTTCGACAGAAAACTCACTCTTTCCCCCATTTTTTTTTTAAAAATAAAAATCGTCGACACTGGTCTCCGGTTGAAAATTTAGGATTTTTTTAGTCTTTTGAATCGGTTGGGATCTGAATGGTACAGTTAGTCCTCGACTTACGACCACAGTTGAGCCCTGAATTTCTGTTAATAAGCAAGACATTTCTTAAGTGAGTTTTGCCCTGTTTTACGACCTTTCTTGCCACCGTTGTTAAATTGTCACCGTTGTTAAGTCACAACGGCCATTAAGTGAATCCAGCTTCTCTGTTGGCTTTGCTTGTCAGACGGTCGCAAAAGGGGATCCCGTGAGCCCCCAGAACACCGGGACGGTCATAAATTCGAGTCCAGTTGCCAAGCTTCCAAATGGAAATCACTTGACTGTGAGGATGCCGCAACGGTCGTTAAGTGTGGAAAAAAATGGCCCTTAAAAATGGTCCAGTGGCATTGTAACACTGAATGGTCAGTAAATGAAAGGTTGTAAGTCGAGAACTACCTCTAAAAAATGGGACCGGCCAAATAAAAACTTTGGTTGGACTTTTTAGAGATCGTATGTGAGGGTTTGGAAAAGGGAAAAAAATAAAGGCTTTTTCTCCAGGAAACCTCAACCTTAAAATCTTATTTGTTTTTTATTTCTCACTTGTCTCTCTCTCTTCTTCTCTCTTTTTGTCCAGGCGTGACCCTCTCAAGACGGCTCAAGTCATACCTCGTCTCCATGTTGCCTTTGAATATTCTAGTGGTTTGGACCCCTCGGCTTCGAAGGGCAAGAGGAAGAAACGGCTGAGAAACCGAGGGGAACTAAATTCTCCCAGCTGATCTGGGAATTCTCCGTGCCTTTTGGACGGGATTGGAAAAGAGCTGGAAGACACAATCTCAGGAATGTCCCCTTTCCGTTCTAGGAGAGGAAACCATGTTCCACCGGGAATACATACCCTCTTCCTTCCTGATCTAGAAAAGAAGACCAACCAGCGGAACTCCTTGCCTCCAGAAGTTGTGGGTGCTCCATCACTGGAGTCTTTCAAGAAGGGGACTGGACAGCCGTTTGTCTGGAATGGGATAGAATCTCCCGCCTGAGCATGGGGTTGGACTAGAAGACCTCCAAGGTCCCTTCCAACCCTCTTAATTCTAACCTGGTCAACGATGATCACCTTTTTTTCCAACTGGCAGCCCAGACTGAAGCTGAAACTTCTTCTCCCGCCAAGCAGTTGCCAGTGGCTCATTGGCTCAGGAGCAGGTGGGCTGCCAATTTTCTCGTGGCATTTACGGGGCCTTAATATCACTTAATTAGAGGCAGGGAGAACTGGAATCCTTCCCAGGAGGAGGAGGAGGAGGAGGAGAAGAAGAAGAAGAAGAAGAAGAAGAAGAAGAGGAAGAAGAAGAAGAAGAAGAAGAAGAAGAAGAAGAAGAAGAAGAGGAGGAGGAGGAGGAGGAGAAGGAGAAGAAGAGGAGGAGGAGAAGGAGGAGAAAAAGAAGAAAAAGAAGAAGAGGAAGAAGAGGAAGAAGAAGAAGAAAGAAGGAGAAGAAGAAGAAAGGAGGAGGAGGAGGAGAAGGAGGAGGAGGAGGAGGAGAAAAAGAAGAAAAAGAGGAGAAGGAGGAAAAGGAAGAGGAAGAAGAAGAAGAAGAAGAAGAAGAAGAGGAGGAAGAGGAGGAGAAGGAGAAGAAGAGGAGGAGGAGGAGGAGGAGGAGGAGGAGGAGGAGGAGGATAAGAAGAGGAGGAGGAGGAGGAGGATAAGAAGAAGAAGAAGAAGAGGTGGAGGAGGATAAGAAGAAGAAGAAGAAGGAGGAGGAAGAAGAAGGAGAAGAAGAAAGGAGGAGGAGAAGAAGAAGAAGAAGAAGAGAAAGAAGAGGAGGAGGAGGATAATAATAAGAAGAAGAAGAAGAGGAGGAAGAAGAAGGAGAGGAGGAGGAGGAGGAGGAAGAAGGAGAAGAAGAAGAAGAAGAAATAATCACGAAATATTGCGACTGGCCATCAAAACTACACAGCTATGGATGAAACATGTCACAGGGATGCCCATTGTCATCAGGGCACTTGGTACCATGTCCAAGAATTTTATAACGTACATCAATAAATTGCAGCTTCCGGCAATAACACCAGCGGAACTGCAAAAAACTGTGCTACTCGGAACATCGTACATCTTAAGACGGTACTTGGTTGATACCTAGGATGCTGGCAGCAACCTGTATCAAACATCAGCGCTAGTCAATGGTATTTGTGATGCCTTTTTGAATGTTCGGTTGACTGAGTTTCATGTTTAATGAATAAAGTAAATAATAATAATAATATCATCTCTTTTATTCATTAAACATGAAACTCAAGTCAACTGATCATTTAACAATGCGTCACAAATAGCATTATTATTATTTACAAATAGCATTATTATTATTATTATTTATTATTATTATTTTGCTCTGTTCAGCAACCAGACCGATGCTGTTCGACAGAAAACTCACTCTTTCCCCCATTTTTTTTTTAAAAATAAAAATCGTCGACACTGGTCTCCGGTTGAAAATTTAGGATTTTTTTAGTCTTTTGAATCGGTTGGGATCTGAATGGTACAGTTAGTCCTCGACTTACGACCACAGTTGAGCCCTGAATTTCTGTTACTAAGCAAGACATTTCTTAAGTGAGTTTTGCCCCGTTTTACGGGAAATTTTCACTGTTGTTAAGTCACAACGGCCATTAAGTGAATCCAGCTTCTCTGTTGGCTTTGCTTGTCAGACGGTCGCAAAAGGGGATCCCGTGACCCCCCCCAGAACACCGGGACGGTCATAAATTCGAGTCCAGTTGCCAAGCTTCCAAATGGAAATCACTTGACTGTGAGGATGCCGCAACGGTCGTTAAGTGTGAAAAAAAAACGGCCCTTAAAAACGGTCCAGTGGCATTGTAACACTGAATGGTCAGTAAATGAAAGGTTGTAAGTCGAGAACTACCTCTAAAAAATGGGACCGGCCAAATAAAAACTTTGGTTGGACTTTTTAGAGATCGTATGTGAGGGTTTGGAAAAGGGAAAAAAATAAAGGCTTTTTCTCCAGGAAACCTCAACCTTAAAATCTTATTTGTTTTTTATTTCTCACTTGTCTCTCTCTCTTCTTCTCTCTTTTTGTCCAGGCATGACCCTCTCAAGACGGCTCAAGTCATACCTCGTCTCCATGTTGCCTTTGAATATTCTAGTGGTTTGGACCCCTCGGCTTCGAAGGGCAAGAGGAAGAAACGGCTGAGAAACCGAGGGGAACTAAATTCTCCCAGCTGATCTGAGAATTCTCCGTGCCTTTTCGACGGGATTGGAAAAGAGCTGGAAGACACAATCTCAGGAATGTCCCCTTTCCGTTCTAGGAGAGGAAACCATGTTCCACCGGGAATACATACCCTCTTCCTTCCTGATCTAGAAAAGAAGACCAACCAGGATCGACCACGGACGTCCCCTTCCTCCCTGATCTAGAAGAAAAAAACTAGCCAGTTTCAAGCAAAAATTTCCTTCCCTGATCTAGAAAAGAAGATCGACCATGAACGTCTCCTTCCTCCCTGATCTAGAAGATAAAACTAGCCAGTTTCAAGCAGAAATGTCCCTTCCTGATCTAGAAAAGAAGACTAACCAGGATCAACCATGAAAGTCCCCTTCCTCTATGATCTAGAAGAAAACACTAGCCAGTTTCAAGCAAAAATGTCTCTTCCTGATCTAGAAAAGAAGATCGACCACGAATGTCTCCTTCCTCCCTGATCTAGAAGAAAAAACTAGCCAGTTTCAAGCAAAAATGTCCCTCCCCTGATCTAGAAAAGAAGACCAACCAAAATCGACCACAAACGTCCCATTTCTTCCTGATCTAGAAGAATGGAACCACCATGTTCAAACTGAATGTCTCCTTCCTCCCTGTTCTAGAAGTAAAAAAACTCCCTTCTTGGTCTAGAAGAGAAGAGAAAACCAACCAGGTTCAACCAGAAACATCCCCTCCCCTCCCTTCCTGATCTGGAAGAGGAGAATGACCCAGTTCAACCAGGAACGTTCTCTTCCTCCCTGAGCTAGAAGGAAAAAAACCCAACCAGATTCCACCGGGGTTCCATTAAAGACATATCGGCAATAAGGCAATTGGGTCTTACCAAACCTTTCGGCTCAAATTGGTTTTCACTGCCGGGGAAAAAAATCATGAGGTTCTTTAAGGGAGGATTTGGGGAAACTCCACAAGCAGACAAACCAAACCAAACCGCCGTCTGGTTTGCTTAACCATGATAATAAAAAAAAAAGGCTGTAAAATCAGACATGATAAGTGCCTCGCTTAGCAACTGAACTTCTGGTCCCCATTCTGGTCGTTCGTCGAGGACTATTTTACAGAACTCAATTCCACTTTTATTACCAGGGGACCTTTTGTTGTGACCTAGTCCCAAGTAGTTATTACCAGACACAATCAGTCCTAAACAAACATATTTTATTAGAACAGCTGAGAATTACTTCATTCTCAGCTTAGTCCAAATTAATTCTGAAACTGAATCCTTCAGAAAAAGTCCTTCGGCCTTATCACAAACCTTTGTCTTCTTTGGCACCCTGCTAAAGGCTTTTCTTGGCAAAGCCCCACGAAGTTCAGAAACAAGAGATGCCGACTAGAAACCAATGTAGCAACGTTGCTTTCCTACAAATAGCCCAAGAGCCCTTGCTGCTCTTTTAAGCCTTATGGGAAGGGCCAAACATCTCCTGGCCTTACTCCCGAGTCGTCCTTCTTGCTTTAGCTGCTCTTGCTTTCTGGAAGCTCTTCACATGTGTGCACTAGGGACAGGCTCCTCCTGTTCCTCTGCCTATCTGCTGTCCATCTCTGGAGGCTCCAAAGTCTGCGCATCGCTCCCAGATGGCCCTGGCCCCATCTCTGCCTCAGATGCGGAGCCCTCGTCCAGGCCTTCCCCAGACTCCAGGACTGGCCCATGGCCCTCCCCAGCCTCTTCAGTGTCCGACTCTGCTGCCAACTCTGCAGGCTGCTGGCGGACCACAACTTTCTAGCTTTTGACATCAAATCTTGGCTTTCTTCTTAGTCAAGAGACATTTTTGAAAAAAGGCAGTGCAGGCCCTTCGGTTTGGCACTTCCGAATGTGGCTGTTTCCTGCTTAGAAGGAAAGTTAATTTTTCAAATCCGGAGCATAACTTTTGTGAGAGGAGAAGCCCTTCAAAATTACAGAAGAGACACACACACACACACACACACCCCTACACACACAAAAGCTTGCTTTCCTGTGGTTTAATACACTGAGTTGTGTAAAAGCAGCCGCCCCACCCCCAGCCCAGGGCCACTTCTGGGAAGGTGGACGGCTGTATAAATTTGATAAATTAAATCCAAATAAAACAAGAAGAACTCTTTCCAGGAAAAAAAGCCAGCCAGTTTCTAGCGTCCCCCGTGGATAACTTCTGGAGCACCGGAATGACGCCAGAACCATGTCAGAATTCAGAACAAATCTTTAACATTTCTGTTTGTTTCTGAATGAAACGCAGAAAGCCTTTTGCAGGAGAGAAATGTCATTCCAACATCGGAGGGCGTTAAATCTAGATTTTGACAATCAGTGTTTCTAAGTACATTATAAAGATCCCTCTGAGAACATATCGCTTGGCTGTCTTTAATGTGGCTCTTTGTTGGCGTTTTTAAGTGACATTAGCAACTTGGGTTTTACCGGTTGCGCATCAGCGAGGAGATAGGAAGCTGGCTCTAAAGTTGGAGGGCTGTCTCCCCAAATAAAATAAAATATTATTTTAACGTGCCATCAGATAGGGTTGTTGCTTTTTTGTGTTTTTTTTTTGTTTCATCGCATAGAACAAATAAGCGTTCAGTGGTACATCGGGAAACCTATCCGAGCAGGAATTTCAATTGTTTTTGTCCTTGGTATTTTTTTCCATAGCCTGAATTCAAATCGATCGATCGATCGGAATAGAGCTGGAAGGGACCTCGGAGGTCTTCTAGTCCAACCCCTCTGAAATGCACACATTAAAACCCCTTTGACTTCCCGGGGGTGGGGGGAGGTCTTGTCTTTACTTTGGAACAGATTTTCAGTTTCACCCAAAGCAGGAGACAATCCTGCTGCTGGTTTTGTCCGTCTTCGCACACCCGTGCGCGCACCCCCCCCACACCCTTTTTTGCTATAAGCACACACAAACTCATTCAGATGCTCAAGTCGGTCCAAATCCTCTCGCCACACACACACACACACACACAGAGTTGTGCTTTGTTATGGAAAGTTGTCATTTTTCACAAGGGCGAAGCAAGGCGGAGGGCATGAATTACAGCTGCCTTTGGAGCCAAATGCATTGCAAAGAGTTTCCCAAATTCTCTTTTTAAGGTTTATTATGTCTTCCCTTTCTTTCCCTTCCTTTTCCATTCCTTCCCTTCCCTTTCGATTCTGTTCTTTTCCTTTCTTTCCCCAGGCTAGAAACCTGGAGACTGCGAGTTCTAGTCCTGCCTTAGGCACGAAAGCCAGCTACGTACATGACTTTGGGCGAATCACCAGGTGACGGTGAGTTCTAGTCCTGCCTTTGGCACGAAAGTCAGCTACATGACTTTGGACCAATCACGAGGTGATGGTGAGTTCTAGTCCTGCCTTAGGCACGAAAACCAACTACGTACATGACTTTGGGCCAATCACCAGGTGATGGTGAATTCTAGTCCTGCCTTAGGCACGAAAGTCAGCTAGGTGACTAGGCCAATCTCAAGGAGATGGTGAGTTCTAGTCCTGCCTTGGGCACGAAAGCCAGCTAGGCGACTGGGTGAATCACCAGGAGACGGTGAGTTCTAGTCCTGCCTTAGGCACAAAAGCCAGCTACCTACATGACTTTGGGCCAATCACCAGGTGACGGTGAGTTCTAGTTCTGTCTTGGGCACAAAAGTCAGCTACATGACTTTGGGCCAATCACCAGGTGATGATGAATTCTAGTCCTGCCTTAGGCACGAAAGCCAGCTAGGCAACTTTGGGCGAATCACCAGGAGACGGCGAGTTCTAGTCCTTCCTTCGGATTTGAAAGCCACCTGGGTGACTTTCAGCCAATCATTCGCTCTCAATCCAACTCGCCTCGCAGGGTGGCGGTTGTAGGGAAAACAGGAGAAGGAATCTGCGCTGGATACGTTTGCCGCCTCGAATTGTTTGTAAATATAAGAAAAGCGAGATAACAGCGGTGCCTGGATACTCAACTGCTTTGAAACTCATCAAAATTTGGTACTTGACACATTTTGACACAAAAACTTTGTTTCGGTACTCATCATTTGGTACCCAACAACTGCAACTTGGGATGGAGAGCTGCTGAGTGACTCGCTAAGTTATTCCTTCTGGGAAAATTTTCTTTGGTACTCCTCCCGCTTCCCGGAACGAATTAACGACAAGTAGCGAGGTACCACTGTACAAATAAATATTTTTTTTTAAAACACACACACAACTAAATAAATCCTGGGTGGTTGGATGGACCATAGAGAGAAGGAGGAGCGAGAGCTGCTGAAACTCTTTTGAGCCCCCACCAAAAAACGGTATTTTATCAGAATGAATTTGGCCTTCAGCTCGAAGAGAAAAAAGGATGGAGGGAGAGAAAAAGAGGAGGGAGGGAGGGGTGTGTGTGCGCAAACTGAACTGGCAAAAGAAAACTTGCTGCTCTTTTAAAAGGCCTCGCAATCCATCTGCCATCTTCCCAAGAAAGAAAAAAAAGAAAAAAAAAACCCTGAAAACTCTCCCGGAGACCAGCTGGCGAGGAGAAACTGGCCGAAGACAGACGAGAAATACATTCCTGCCCCCCCTCCCTCCCTCTCTCTCTCCCCACTTCCAAAATTTCCCCCCCCCCCATAATTATGAAAAGAAGAGGGAGGTCCATTGAGATTAGCCCAAGCGATAATTTGCAGCCATTATCCCGGTTAATTCACCCAGCGAGGTTGGGAAATGAAGTGGGGGCAGCATCTTCCTTAAGCTGTCTCCCACCCTGGTTTCCCCACCCACCCATCCAAAAAAAGTGGGAGCTTGAGTGAGTGAAGGGAAGAGGAGGGGGGACATCTCCTCCCCCCAGTGAAGGAGTTCCTTAAAAAATAAAAATAAAAACAGAGGGGGGGTGGAAATAGAATAGAATAGAGTAGAGTAGAGTAGAGTAGAGTTGAATAGATTAGAGTAGAGTAGAGTAGAATAGAATAGAATAGAATAGAATAGAATAGAATAGAATAGAATAGAATAGAATAGAATAGAATTTTTATTGGCCAAGTGTGATTGGACACACAAGGAATTTGTCTTTGGTGCATATGCTCTCAGTGTACATAAAAAAACAAGATACATTCATCAACAATCAGAATAGAATAGAATAGAATAGAATAGAATAGAATAGAATAGAATAGATTTTTATTGGCCAAGTGTGATTGGACACACAAGGAATTTGTCTGGTGCATATGCTCTCAGTGTACATAAAAGACAAGATACATTTCAAGAATCATAGAATAGAATAGAATAGAATAGAATAGAATAGAATAGAATAGAATAGAATAGAATAGAATAGAATTTTTATTGGCCAAGTTGATTGGACACACAAGGAATTTGTCTTGGTATTGCATGCTCTCAGAGTACATAAAAGACAAGATACATTCATCAAGAATCATAGAATAGAATAGAATAGAATAGAATAGAATAGAATAGAATAATTTTATTGGCCAAGTGTGATTGGACACACAAGGAATTTGTCTTTGCATAGGCCCCAGTGTACATAAAAGAAAAGATACGCTCATCAAGAATCAGAATAGAATAGAATAGAATAGAATGAATAGAATAGAATAGAATAGAATAGAATAGAATAGAATATTTTTGAAGTGTGATTGGACACACAAGGAATTTGTCTTGGTGCATAGGCTCTCAGTGTACATAAAAGAAAAGATTAGAATAGAATAGAATAGAATAGAATAAAATAGAATAGAATTTTTTATTGGCCACGAGTGATTGGACACACAAGGAATTTGTCTTGGTGCATATGCTCTCAGTGTACATAAAAGAAAAGATTAGAATAGAATAGAATAGAATAGAATAGAATAGAATAGAATAGAATAGAATAGAATAGAATAGAATTCTTTATTGGCCAAGTGTGATTGGACACACAAGGAATGTGTCTTGGTGCATGTGCTCTCAGTGTACGTAAAAAAAAAAGATACGTTCATCAAGAATCATAAGAATAGAATAGAATAGAATAGAATAGAATAGAATAGAATAGAATAGAATAGAATAGAATTCTTTATTGGCCAAGTGTGATTAGACACACAAGGAATTTGTCTTGGTGCATATGCTCTCAGTGTCCATAAAAGAAAAGATACATTAGTCAAGAAGAATAGAACAGAATAGAATAGAATAGAATAGAATAGAATAGAATAGAATATAGAATAGAATAGAATTTTTTATTGGCCAAGTGTGATTGGACACACAAGGAATTAGTCTTGGTGCATAAGCTCTCAGTGTACATAAAAGAAAAGATACGCTCATCAAGAATCATAGAATAGAATTCTTTATTGGCCAAGTGTGATTGAACACTCAAGGAATTAGTCTTGGTGCATATGCTCTCAGTGTACATAAAAACAAGATACATTCATCAAGAATCATAGAATAGAATTCTTTATTGGCCAAGTGTGATTGGACACACAAGGAATTTGTCTTGGTGCATATGCTCTCAGAGTACATAAAAGAAAAGATACGCTCATCAAGAATCATAGAATAGAATTCTTTATTGGCCAAGTGTGATTGAACACACAAGGAATTTGTCTTGGTGCATATGCTCTCAGTGTACATAAAAACAAGATACATTCATCAAGAATCAGAATAGAATTTTTATTGGCCAAGTGTGATTGAACACACAAGGAATTTGTCTTGGTGCATATGCTCTCAGAGTACATAAAAGAAAAGATACGCTCATCAAGAATCATAGAATAGAATTTTTATTGGCCAAGTGTGATTGAACACACAAGGAATTTGTCTTGGTGCATATGCTCTCAGTGTACATAAAAGAAAAGATACGCTCATCAAGAATCATAGAATAGAATTTTTATTGGCCAAGTGTGATTGGACACACAAGGAATTTGTCTTGGTGCATATGCTCTCAGTGTACATAAAAACAAGATACATTCATCAAGAATCAGAATAGAATAGAGTAGAGTAGAGTAGAATAGAATAGAGTAGAGTAGAATAGAATTTTTATGGGCCAAGGGTGATTGAACCCACAAGGAAGTTGTCTTGGTGCAAATGCGCTCTCAGTGTACATAAAAGAAAAGATACATTCAGAATAGAATAGAATAGAATTCTTTATTGGCCAAGTGTGATTGGACACACAAGGAATTTGTCTTGGTGCATATGCTCTCAGTGTACATAAAAACAAGATACATTCATCAAGAATCAGAATAGAATAGAGTAGAGTAGAGTAGAATAGAATAGAGTAGAGTAGAGTAGAATAGAATAGAATAGAGTAGAGTAGAGTTGAATAGAATAGAATAGAATAGAAGTTGAATAGAGTAGAGTAGAGTAGAGTAGAGTAGAGTTGAATAGATTAGAGTAGAGTAGAGTAGAATAGAATAGAATAGAATAGAATAGAATAGAATAGAATAGAATAGAATAGAATAGAATAGAATTTTTATTGGCCAAGTGTGATTGAACACACAAGGAATTTGTCTTTGGTGCATATGCTCTCAGTGTACATAAAAAAACAAGATACATTCATCAAGAATCAGAATAGAATAGAATAGAATAGAATAGAATAGAATAGAATAGAATAGAATAGAATAGAATAGAATAGAATTTTTTATTGGCCAAGTGTGATTGGACACACAAGGAATTTGTCTTTGGTGCATATGCTCTCAGTGTACATAAAAAGACAAGATACATTCATCAAGAATCATAGAATAGAATAGAATAGAATAGAATAGAATAGAATAGAATAGAATAGAATAGAATAGAATAGAATTCTTTATTGGCCAAGTGTGATTGGACACACAAGGAATTTGTCTTGGTGCATATGCTCTCAGAGTACATAAAAAGACAAGATACATTCATCAAGAATCATAGAATAGAATAGAATAGAATAGAATAGAATAGAATAGAATAGAATTTTTTATTGGCCAAGTGTGATTGGACACACAAGGAATTTGTCTTGGTGCATAGGCTCCCAGTGTACATAAAAGAAAAGATACGTTCATCAAGAATCAGAATAGAATAGAATAGAATAGAATAGAATAGAATAGAATAGAATAGAATAGAATAGAATAGAATTCTTTATTGGCCAAGTGTGATTGGACACACAAGGAATTTGTCTTGGTGCATAGGCTCTCAGTGTACATAAAAGAAAAGATACGTTCATCAAGAATCAGAATAGAATAGAATAGAATAGAATAGAATAGAATAGAATAGAATAGAATAGAATAGAATAGAATAGAATAGAATTCTTTATTGGCCAAGTGTGATTGGACACACAAGGAATTAGTCTTGGTGCATAGGCTCTCAGTGTACATAAAAGAAAAGATACATTAGTCAAGAAGAATAGAATAGAATAGAATAGAATAGAATAGAATAGAATAGAATAGAATAGAATAGAATAGAATTCTTTATTGGCCAAGTGTGATTGGACACACAAGGAATTAGTCTTGGTGCATAAGCTCTCAGTGTACATAAAAGAAAAGATACCTGCAAATGGTTCTAAACAGATCATTAAAGTGTCCTCCTCTCTTCTGGTCCAGTTTTGGTCCCCACAATACTCGACTTACGACCGCAATTGAGCCCAAAACGGTTAAGTGAGCTTTGCTCCCCACCCCCTCCACCCCGAGCCATCTTAACAACCTTTCTTGCCACGTTTGTTAAACGAATCCCTGCGGTTCTTAAGCTAGTAACCCAGCTGTTAAGCGAATCCGACTTGACTTTGCTTGTTGGAAGGTTGCCAAAGGGGGGGGGGAAGACACGTGACACACACCCCTCCCCGGGAGCACCGCGACGGTCATAAAAACGAGTCCGCCGCCAAGCGTCTGGATTTTGATCGCGAGACCGCGCAGAGGGTGTGTGTGTGTGCAGCAACGGTCATTGAAGTGTGAAAAATGGTCACAAGTCACTGTTTTTCAGTGCCGTCGTAACTTTGAATGGTCACTAAACGAACTGCTGTAAGTCGAGGGCTGCCTATTTAAAAAAATGTTGAGATTCTGGAAAGAGTGCAGAGAAGAGCAACGAAGATGATTAGGGGACTGGAGGCTAAAACACATGAACGGTTGCTGGAATTGGGTATGTCTAGTTTAATGAAAAGAAGGACTAGGGGAGACAGGATAGCAGTCTTCCAATATCTCAGGGGCTGCCCCAAAGAAGAGGGAGTCAAGCTATTCTCCAAAGCAACTGAGGGCAGGACAAGAAGCAATGGGTGGAAACTAATCAAGGAGAGAAGCAACTTAGAACTAAGGAGAAATTTCCTAAGCATTAGAACAATTAACCAGTGGAACAACTTGCCTCCAGAAGTTGTGAATGCTCCAACACTGGAAGTTTTTAAAGAAGATGTTGGATAACCATTGGTTTCTGCTATAGGGTCTCCTGCTTGAGCAGGGGGTTGGACTAGAAGATCTCCAAGGCCCCTTCCAACTCTTTTGTTTCTTTGCATTGCAAAGTTGTTTTTAATAAAATCACAAGCCTCTTTTGTGCATTGAGTATTGAGTACAGCTTCTCTACTAAGCTAAATAATAATAATAATTTTTTTTTTGGCCTTCTGTTCAATCGTGTTCGATTCTTGGAGACTGCCTGGACAAGTCCCTACAGTTTCCTTGGGAAGGTTTTTCAGAATTGGTTAGCCATTGCTTCCTTCCCAGGGCTGAGAAAAACCGGCTGGCTCAAGGTTATCCAGCTAGCTTCATGCCCAAAACACAATTAGAACTCACAGCCTCCCGCTTCCTAGCTTGGTGCCTTAACCACTACACCAAACTGATGCTCAGCTACTGTTACTAGTCTATCAATTATTTTTGCATTAAAGTTTGATCTTTCTTCTGCGCTTAGATCGTTCTCTTAATTTTAGATGTGATCTCCAATGCGATCTACCTTACAGGCTTGTTGTACAGGTGAGTATTGAACTCCTTGTTTGAGGGAGAGGGATGATTCAGAAATGTGAAAAATAAATCATTTATTTATTCAAATAATTCTCCGTCTGGTTGAGCCGAGTTCTTGGCAATCCAATGGGAAACTTTTTTAAGTTTTCATCATCATTGTCCCTGATATCCATTGGGATATTTAAGATATTTTGGTCGCTGCAGCCCTGGAATTTCGGGTCTCCCATCCAAGTTTCTAACCAGGTTCGACCCTGTTTAGTTTTTACAAAGTCAGCCAAGGAAGTGTGGAAAAGGAAAGTAAATTAAGATAAATTTTAGGGATTGTCAAACTACAGTCCCAGTAATATAACAGCAGCCCATCCTGCCTGAGATGGAAGAAGATGCTATGAAGATGGATACAGAGCTACCATGGTAGAGGTAGTCCTCGATTTAACGACCGCAACTGAGCCCAAAACTTCTGTTGCTAAGCAAGACAGTTTGTTCAATGAGCTTTGCCCAATTTTACGACCTTTCTGGCCATAGTTGTTAAGGGAAGGCCTGCAGCTTTTAAGTTAGTCACATGGTTGTTAAGTGAATTTGGCTTCCCTATTGACTTTAGAATAGAATAGAATAGAATAGAATAGAATAGAATAGAATAGAATAGAATAGAATAGAATAGAATAGAATAGAATAGAATTAGAATAGAGTAGAGTAGAGTAGAGTAGAATATGGAATAGAATGGAATGGAATGGAATGGAATGGAATAGAATTAGAATAGAATAGAATAGAATAGAATAGAATAGAATAGAATAGAATAGAATAGAATAGAATAGAATAGAATAGAAGAATAGAATAGAATCGAATTAGAATAGAGTAGGGTAGAATATGGAATGGAATGGAATGGAATGGAATGGAATGGAATGGAATAGAATAGAATTAGAATAGAGTAGAGTAGAGTAGAGTAGAGTAGAGTAGAGTAGAATATGGAATGAAACAGAATAGAATAGAATAGAGTAGAGTAGAGTAGAGTAGAGTAGAGTAGAGTAGAGTAGAATATGGAATGGAAGAGAATAGAATAGAATAGAATAGAATAGAATAGAATAGAATAGAATAGAATAGAATATGGAATGGAAGAATAGAATAGAATTAGAATAGAGTAGGGTAGAATATGGAATAGAATAGAATAGAATAGAATAAAATAGAATAGAATAGAATTAGAATAGAGTAGGGTAGAGTAGAGTAGAATATGGAATGAAACAGAATAGAATAGAATAGAGTAGAGTAGAGTAGAGTAGAGTAGAGTATAATATGGAATGGAAGAGAATAGAATAGAATAGAATAGAATAGAATAGAATAGAATAGAATATGGAATGGAAGAATAGAATAGAATTAGAATAGAGTAGGGTAGAATATGGAATGGAATGGAATGGAATGGAATAGAATAGAATAGAATAGAATAGAATAGAATAGAGTAGAGTAGAGTAGAGTAGAGTAGAATATAGAATGAAATAGAATAGAATAGAATAGAATAGAATAGAATAGAATAGAATAGAATAGAATAGAATAAACAGAGTTGGAAGGGACCTTGGAGGTCTTCTAGTCCAACCCCCTTCTTAGGCAGGAAACCCTACACCACTTCAGATCTTTGTCACAAAGGTCAAAAGTTTGCAAAAGGGGATCACGTGACCCCAGGACACTGCAACCGTCATAAATACGAACCAGTTGCCAAGCGTCCAAATATTGACTGCACAACTACGGGATGTGTTGCAACAGGCGTGCGGAAAACGGTCGTTAAGTCCCATTGCAATCATGGCAAATTAAGTCAGGGAGGAACCAGATCAACCACTCCTTAAGTTAGAAACCTGGGAGACCACCCTACAGGTGGTCCTTGACTTACAACCTCTTATTTAGTGACCGAAATAACAAGGGGGGGGGAGGGAAAATGACTTATGACTCATTTTTCACCCTCACGACCGTTGGAGCATCCCCCCCCCCGCAGTCACATGAATCAACGTTAACACTTAACCAACGTAACGACCGCAGCCATCCGCTTAACGGCAGCAAAGAAAGGTCGCAAAACGAGGAGAAGCTCGATCAACGTCTCGCTTAGCAACGGAAACGAATGGGTGGTAAAACCTGGGTGGTTTTGCTTGCTTTTTTTTTACTAAAATGAGAGAGAAAGAGAGATAGCTCTTGAAACAGGCTAAACTACGGCAAAATTATGGGAAGAATTGACGGACGGACGGACGGATGGACAGATGGACGTAATCCCCTACATAAACTCCTTCGGGTTTTTCAACTCGCTTTGATGTTTCAACCAGATCTTTTCTTCTAGTCAAAATCAAAAGGCTTCACAGTGACCTCCCTCTGTTTGTAAAGAAATTTATTTCCACGTTAAAAGAAAAAGAGCGAGAGAAATATCTTTTTTTTTTTGGTTTGTTTTTAATCTGAGCTCTTCTAAAGCAGAATTCTCCTTTTTTTTCACCCCCCTCCCTCCCCTTCCGTTATAAAAGCCAAAAATGGAGAGAATCCTACAGTGATACAGAGTTAACAAGACGCACTTACACAAATACACCCTTTGGGGGGGGAAGGAATTTCACCATAAATAATATACTTTGTGCGCACAGTTATTTACAACGGCAACAAAACAAAAAAAATTTAAAAAGAAGGAACATCGTCTTGAAAAATCCTTAGCATAAAAGGACTTTTTTTTTTTTAATTTTACATTAGACTAAGATACAATATGAATCGGCGGTGAAATCCAAATATTTTTACTACCGGTTCTGTGGGCGTGGCTTGGAGGGCGTGGTGTGGTGTGGCTTGGTGGGCGTGGCAGGGGAAGGATATTGCAAAATCTCCATTCCCTCCATACTCCTGGGGGGAAGGATATTGCAAAATCTCCATTCCCTCCATACTCCTGGGGGGAAGGATATTGCAAAATCTCCATTCCCTCCATACTCCTGGGGGGGAAGGATATTGCAAAATCCCCATTCCCTCCAAACTCCTGGGGGCAGGATATTACAAAATCTCCATTCCCACCCCACTCTGGGGCCAGCCAGAGGCGGTATTTGCCGGTTCTCCGAACTGCTCAAAATTTCCGCTACCGGTTCTCCAGAACCTGTCAGAAACCTGCTGGATTTCACCCCTGATCGGCATGTTGTTTTGTTCTCCTGGCTAGAGAAGGGTGGATTTTGTTCTACAGGCAAACACCCGACTGCAAAAAATAAATAAATAAATAAAATAAAAATAAAATAAAAAGAGAGGATCTCATTCTAGGTTCAATCTTTCTTGATTAGTCTTGGCTAAAAGACACCCAAAACCAGACCGCGGAGTTGACATTCAAAAAACATCAGTAGATGTGGCCTTCCAAGGAACATGAACTGTAGATCCTAGGAATGAAATGTATAATTTGTACCTCCTGGCATGAATTTATGGGAAGAATTGGAGGCTTCGTGGAATCAAAATGGGCAGGCGGCTTTATTTTAATGGACCTCGGCTCTCCCTTCTTGGTTTAAAAATGAGCTCTAAAATGTCATAATCCCAGCTCGCGTGCTTACTTGAGACATCAAGAAAGTAGTAACCGCAATACTTGGAGACCGTAAGATTGCCTAGAGGGATATCTAGATAATGATGGGATGAAATCTAGGTTCTGGAATCCCAAAGGTGTTTGTTTTTTTTCCCCAAGAGGCTATTGGGACTTCCTGGCTTTTCTTTGAAGGCGTCTGGCTTCTCAAAGAAAAACCAAAAAATCCAGTGGCCTCTTGGAAAAAAAACACATTTGGGACAACCATGACCTGGATGCCTGAGAATCTTCACAGATATTTAGGTTCTAGAATGTTTTTAGAATCCCCGTCCCTGGATCCAGAACTGGCAAAGTGGTCCAGGTCTGGTGCGGTATTCAGATCTGAGCTACCAAAAAACCCTGATAGGACCAGTAGATAGCGGGAAAGATTGGATGTCCTCTTCGGTGGTCATCGAACGCTGTACAGCAAATCTGGAACCTTTACTGAAGCAACCGAGAACCAGCTGCTTCGACCTACAAGATCCGGGGAATGCCTCAATCCAAAATTGAATTCCCTTCTCTCTGCTTTTCCCCCTTTCGGTGGCTGAAATCAGAAAAGATGATGACGGCCTGGCAAACCAGGTGTTGTGACTCCAGCCCCCGAACCTGGCCCCATGCCAGAAAGTGACTTCGAGAGTGAGGGGGAAGGGCCGGTAAGGCTTACCTCTGGAGCACCAATTCCTTTGGCTCGGCTCCAGGAGCCAGAACCAGACCAGTCGGAGGACGTAATGAGGCCGTCATCCCCTGATTCCTCCCTTCCCCAGGCTACGCCTTCAGACCCAGCTGATAATAATAATAATCAAGCTTGGCTTGACCCGCGCTTCAGAAGATTAGAGAGGCGGCGTCATCAAAAGGAAGGGTGGGGCAGGAGCCCCACCCCACAGGATATATAAGGAGCTTTGGGACTGCTCTCACTCCACAGGAAGCAAAAGTTTAGCTGATGCATTTCAAAAAGAGCTGAAAGTCTTGCTACGTGAGTCATTTGTTTGAACTTTGGCAGGCAGCTGCGATTTCTCTGCCAGGACTGATAAGAGCCGTGAATCCACTGGCTGAAGGCCAGTTCGTGGGTCTGAAGTGGGGAAGGAGACAGAACACCAGGCCTCTCCAGTTCGTCTTCATGGAATTTAGAGTCGTCCATTTGTCTGTAGGGAACCGACACGTCTTTCCCCCGACCCACATTTAAAGCAGGGTTGTTTTGTGTGTGTGTGTGTGTTTGTGTTTGCTCGGTGTTTGCGTTTCCTTTCTTCTCTCTCTCTCTCTTTCTGCAGCGCACAATCGAGGGGTTGCGGATTTAACGCAATCGAACTCCTTGAAGAGAGCTGCAAAGAGAGGAAGCTTCATCGTCATTTTGAGACGCCTAGAACCCATTGGGGCTCACTCTCAGGTAGACACACAAAGACACATGTATGATGATGACACCGTGAAGCTTCTGAGCCTATCCGGCATGTGTTTTGAAATCTTTTTTGTGTGTGTGTAATTGTCCTGGTTCCAATGTCATGCCAGCAAAAAGGGCCTCTGTGGCTCAGGCTGGTAAGACAGTCTGTTATTAACAGCAGCTGCTTGCAATTACTGCAGGTTCTAGTCCCACCAGGCCCAAGGTTGACTCAGCCTTCCATCCTATATAAGGTTGGTAAAATGAGGACCCAGATTGTTGGGGGCAATAAAAGTTGACTTTGTATATAATATACAAATGGCTGAAGACTATTGCTTAACACAGTGTAAGCCGCCCTGAGTCTTCGGAGAAGGGCGGGATATAAATGCAAATAAAAAAAATAATAGCAAAGACGTTTATCTGTTCAGTTGCTTTGCCCCGTGGCCCATCAAGAGCAGAGCTGGGGTTTTGCCTCGTTTTTTTTCCTGCAAAAGTGGGAGGGGGGCCAGGACAATTTTGGGGGCCTCAGAAAGTGAGCAAGGAGCAAACGGGAAGAGAAAAATGGCCACCAGGCCCTGTAAAACTCAGAAAATCAATACTCGGATCAATTGCTGATAATGTGCAGTGCAGATTCCTAAAGAAAAATATTTCTTTCTTTTTTTCCCAGCAAATAAAAGGAAACTTTCTAGAACCGGTTGCAAAGCAAAATAAACCATTTGTGTAAAGGAAACGTCAAAAAGAGGTTTTTCCCAACTGGGCACTTTTCTAGGGAATTTTGGACTATAAATGAACCTTTTTTTCTTTTCTTTTCTTTTTGATGGTGTTGGCTGGGGATGTCGGGAGTTTGGGAATCCAGCAGGCCAGAATGGGGCAAAGGATGCAGTGTACCTTCTCTGTAGCATGGGAATTGAATACCAACCACAAGTGCAAAATGTGAGGTTGCTGAATTAACTCACATTCCGGATTCACGCACTAAGGCAGAGCTACACGGTTCATACAACTCATTAAACCCCCTGGAAAGATTTGCATCTTTCGGGTTTGCATCTCTAAAAAAACGTGGTTGCAAGACAAGGCTGGTCATCTCTTGGTACCTCCAAGGAGGTGGTACCAGGAGGGTGCAGGGACCCTCAAGCTGGCAAAACCCAGAATTCACATCACCTCCTAAACCCGACTAAAACTCACTTAATCCAAGAAGGGGTTGCCCGATAGCCAGTTGAAAATTGCTGGGGGGGGGAAAGAAACCACGATAGGAAAAAAAAAAAGGAGGGGGAGGGAATATATATATATTTATATTTATATATATATATCTGATGCCAGAGCAGAGAGAGGCTGGATTTCTGAAAGTGCCAGGGATGAGTTTTTGCAGCATCTAAGTTGGTGGGAGAGGCGGTTGCCCCGGAGGCGAGAAAGAAAGGTGGGTCGTGGGAATGCCTCGAGATGCGTGCAGGACCCTCCCCACCTCCTTTCTCCCCCCACTTCTTATCCTCCCCTCCCTCCCCCACCCCACCCCCGCTTTTGCAGAGTCAATCCGGCGCAGGGAAGCGGGGAGGGCGCGCTGCGTTCCCACGTCTCTTCCTGAAGCCAAAGCCCAAGCCGGGGTCCGCTCACCGCGGCTGGGCTGCTCTGGGGAGGACGCCGGCCAGAGGGGGCAAAGGCGGTGGGGGCTCGCTGCCCCCTTGAAGTCCGTGGATGAGGATGCGAGGTACCAGAGGCCGCTGAAGCGCCGGAGGGGGCGCGCTGGGACCCCGGTACAGGTAAAGCGCAGCGCCGGGATCCAGGTTGGAGACCAAACTCTGCGGGTAGAAGTAGGGCGAAGGGAACATCCGTTGCAACGCGGAGTAGTTGCCCGCCTCGGCCAGCAGCTCCAGCCCCACCGCCGTCTGCCTCTTCCACTTGGTCCTGGAAATGATGGTGGGGGGGGGAGGGGGGGAAGAAAAGAGAGAAAACGGGGGTCAAACGGGTTTCCTGCCTGAGCAGAGGGGTTGGATTAGAAGACCTCCAAGGTCCCTTTTGACTCTGTTATTTTGTTCTGTTCTGTTCTGTTCTGTTCTGTTAGGAGGAGGAAGAGGAAGAGGAAGGAAAAGGAGAGGAGGAGGAGGAGGAGGAGGAGGAGGAGGAGGAGGAGGAGGAGGAGGAGGAGGAGGAGGAGGAGAAGAAGGGAGGAAGAAGAAAGGAGGAGCTGGAGGTTGAGAAGAAGAGGAAGACAAAGAGGAGGAGGAGGAGGAGGAGGAGGAAGAAGAAGAAGAAGAAGAAGAAGAAGAAGAAGAAGAAGAAGAAGAAGAAGAAGAAGAAGAACAAGAAGAACAAGAATAACAACAACAACAAGAATAGGAGCCGGAGGTTGAGATGAAGAGGAAGATAAAGAGGAAGAAGAAGAAGGAGGAGGAGAATTAAAATGAGAATGAGAAGGAGGAGGAGGAGGAGAAGAATTAAAATGAGAAGGAGGAGGAGAGGAGGAGGAGGAGGAGGAGGAGAAGGAGAAGAAGAAGAAGAAGAAGAAGAAGAAGAAGAAGAAGAAGAAGAAGAAGAAGAAGAAGAAGAAGAAGAAGAAGAAGAAGAAGAAGAAGAAGAAGAAGAAGAAGAAGAAGACGACAACTTGATGGAGAAAGTCAATCTTTCAGGTCATGTTCCAAAGGTGTTTTTTCCACACAAAAGCTACTGGACCTTCTTGGTTTTTCTTCTTTGAAAAGAGAATACAGTACAAGTAGTCCTTGACTTACAACATTTTGTTTAGTGACCGTTCAAAGTTACAAGAATACGGAGTGGGGGGGGAGTTATTTAGGATTGTGGTTTTTTTCACACTCACAGCCATTGGGCCTCCCTGTGGCCACATGATCAAAATTCAATCGTTTGGCAACGGGCTCGTATTTATGACGGTTCGCATAAATGGGCTCACCCTATCCTCTTTCGCAACCTTCTGACAAGCAGAGTCAATCGGGGAAGCCGCATTCCCTTTCACAACCGGGTGACTCGTTTAAGAACGGCGGAGATTCGCTTAACAACAGGGGGAGGGCGAGAAAGGCCGTACAACGGGGTGAAGCTCACTTAACAAACGTTTAGCAAGGGAAGTTTGGTGGAGCGAGAATTCCCAGTCTCTTGCTCTCCAGCCTGGTGTCTTCACCACTAGGCCAAACTGCCTCTTTTCCTCAGAGTAGCTTTTCTTAAAGTGTGGCCTTATGACCCCCCCACGAAACAGGGAGACACCCCCCCCCGAAAGACTCTCTGAAAATCAAACTCATTTGCCGGGCTGTGTTGAAAAATCCTACAAGTTTAAAATCCCATTAAACAACCGTGAGAGGCGGCAGCAACAGCGACTGCCTCAATTTTAATTTTTAATACAGTCAGTATCGATAAAATATAAGCCACGTGAACGAAAAGCGCCTCTCCCCCTCCCCAACTTTTTAAGGGGTGGCGTGGGAAAAAACAACGACACCCACTTCTCGCTTAGAGCTTCTCTTCAAAATTCACCCACATTTGCACGCTTTTACGCGCTTCCCGCGAGGTTTGTTCTCTACAGGTAGTCCTCGGCGTTTAAGACCGCAACGTACGTCGGACAAAAGTTCTGTCGCTGAGCGAGGCGGTTGTTAAGTGAGCTTTGGCCCCATCTTCCTCGCCAAAGCGAAACACCGCAGTCATCGGTACAAGCCAGTTGCCAAGCCTCTTGGGGGATGCTGTGTGAAAAAAAAACCAGTCCCAAGTCTTTTGTCTTTTTTTCCCCCAGCGTCCCGAACGGTCTTTAAACGAATGGCTGTAATCGAAGGACTATCTGTGTGGATTCTCCAGGTTCTAACTCTTAACCCTCCGTCGCTAAATGAAATGGTTGTTAAGTCGAGTCTCGAGAATCGAGTGTCTCTGAAATGGGCCGCTAAGAAAGACAGCGGAGTTCGCCACCTCCTTTTCTCTCCATTCTACCTGCTTCAGACAGGTAACCTCAGTGCAGTTTGAAGGTTCGAATCCCTAGTACGGGGATTGGACTAGATGACCTCCAAGGTCCCATTCCAACTCTCGTTACTGTTTTGCAGGTGCCCAACCACTTCACAGAGAACAGACAAGCCGCACACCGAAAACTTTTGGGTCGAGCAGCCCATAATCTTTGCCTTTCACCTTTTCTGCCCAGGAGCAATTCCATCTCTCTTTCCCGCTAGTCAATTATTCATTGTCATCATAATTGTGTAATTACTGTAACTGCCCTTAATTATTGATACCCAAAGCATCAATTGGGATATATTATTAATAGCCCAGCGATGTGCTGTTGTGTCTTTAGCTGAAAAAAACAACAGATTTCTTTCCCCGTTCTCTTTTTTTTTTCTTTCACCCACGCAAATCAAACAGTTGGTTCGCCGCCGCCGCCTCCTCCTCTCCTTCCTGCTCCCCTTCCTATTCTTCCTCTCCCTCTCCCCCTTCTTCTTCTTCCTCCTCTCCTTCCTCTTCTTCCTCCTCCTCTTCCTCCTCTCCCTCCTCCTCTTCTTCTCCTTCCTCTTCTTCCTCCTTCTCTCCTTCCTCCTTCCTCCTCCTCTTCCTCTTCCTCTTCTCCTTCCTCTTTCCCTTCCTCCTCCTCTCCTTCCTCTTCTCGTTCCTCTTCTTCCTCCTCCTCCTCTCCCTCCTCCTCTTCCTCTTCTTCCTCTTTCTCTCCTTCCTCCTCCTCCTCCTCTCCTTCCCCTTCCTATTTTTCCTCTCCCCCTTCCTCTTCTTCCTCCTCTTCTCCTTCCTCCTCTCCTTCCTCTTCCTCCTCCTCCTCCCCTCCTTCCACCTCCTCTTCCTCTCCTTCCTATTCTTCCTCCTGTTCTCCTTCCTCTTCCTCTTTCTCTTCCTCTTCCTCTCCTCCTTCCGCCTCCTCTTCCTCTTCCCTCCCTCATCAAATCTGAAAGATTTCCCTCTCTCTGAAAAATTGAGAATAAGAAGCGAATAATATTGATTTGGGGAAGAAGGGGCGCTATTCTTAAAATGCAGACAGAGAAATTTTGTGAAAGTCTTAACGCAGCAACCAAATTAAAAAAAAAGAGAGAGAATTTAAAAAAAGAGGAAGAGGAAGAAAATTCGGAAGGGATCTCGCCCGGGTCAACAGGTGGCGAGAGCTGTTTTGCCAACTCAGAATGCAAAAATAATAATAATAATAATAATAATGGATGAGTTATCTCACCGCTGGCCTCTGTTTTTCCACCCACAAGCCTGCTCGCTTTTTATTAATAGCCCAGTTAATTAATAGCTTAGCTTTTCCAAACTGGGGTGGGAGGGAAAGAGCCTCATTCGCACAGCTTGCTCTATCCTGGTTTACTGAAACTGTGCCCAAGGTGCTGGGTTCACACAAGACAGGCAGTTCACCTGGTGGACAAAGCCACACGTGAGTGTGCATTCAGAGATCAGCCCACGCCAGGTTAGACTAACAAACCAGGTTAGAAGGTCACCTCTGCTGTACAGACCAGCCCCCGCTTTCAAATTGTGTTTTAAGCCCGGGGAAACCTTAACCTCCTAGCTCCTTCAAAACCCAGCAAGTTGGCTAATTTCTACCTTCTTGTTTTTCCGACGGCTTTTTTTTCCCAGACAGAAGGTGGAATGACCTCTGAACAATTCCTGCCTCTTTGTTCAAATTCTCCCAGCTTGCTCGGATAACCCTTAGCAGGGGCCAGCATCTTGAATTCAATTTACTGCTCCCTTGGTTTGCAATTATCACCAAGATGATGGCTTAAAGGAGGAGGTGGGATGAGGACACCGAGGGATCAAGAGCTGCGATTGGGGAGAGTCAGTTAAAAAAGACATCATTCATATCTATATTTCTATATTTCTCTGTCTGTCTCTGTCTGTCTCTCTCTCTCTGTGTCTCTCTCTGTCTGTCTCTCTCTCTCAATATACTGATTCTGTCTGTCTGTCTGTCTGTCTCTCTCTCTAATAATATTCATACTGATTCTGTCTGTCAGTCTGTATCTATCTATCTATCTATCTATCTATCTATCTATCTATCTATCTATCTATCTATCTATCTATCTATCATCTAATAATATACTGATTCTGTCTGTCTGTCTGTCTCTATCTCTATCTCCCCCCCACACCTAATCTATATTATCTGTCTACCTACCTACCCATCTATCTACCTAATCTATATTTATTATCTGTCTGTCTGTCTGTCTGTCTGTCTATCTATCTATCATCTAATAATATACTGATTCTGTCTGTCTGTCTGTCTGTCTCTCTCTATCCCCCCACATACCTAATCTATATTCTGTCCACCTACCTACCCACCTATCTACCTAATCTATATTTATTATCTATTTGTCTGTCTGTCTGTCTGTCTGTCTGTCTGTCTATCTATCTAATAATATACTGATTCTGTCTGTCTGTCTGTCTGTCTCTCTCTCTCTCTCTCTCATATATATATATATAAAGGATCAATAACCCAATTAATTTAATTGGGTTATTGATCCTTTATCCTAAGTCAGCCCAAAACACTTATTCTTATTTAGCGTATGATAACACTTAGTAATGGCACTTATACACCGCTTCGCAGTGCATTACAGCCCCTCTCTAAGCGGTTTACAGAGTCAGCCCTTTTGCCCCCAACAATCCGGGTCCTCATTTTAACGACCCCGGAAGGATGGAAGGCTGAGTCAACCTTGAGCCCCTTCAGGATCGAACTCCTGGCTGTGGGCAGAGTCAGCCTGCAATACTGCACTATGTTGAGAAAGTGACGGAAGAGAAGTAAACATATTCACACAATCCACGAAATTATATACAACCCTTCTGCGGGGGGATGGCGGTGGGCTCGTAACGGGATGTCCAATCCCCCTTCTTGCGATTGTGGTGCTGATATGCAAACTATTAAACACATTGCGCAAGATTGCCCACATGAACCAGTGTGTTAGAATGAAGCAACACACCAGAGCACAAAGCACTGAATTCGTATATTAACCAAAGTGGCTAAGCTGCATTCACACATCAGATTCCTGCCAGGCCTGATAATAACAACCCCGATCAAAACGACACATAATTAAAACTGAGCGAGATCTAAACTAATCATATAATCAAGATCAAAACTAAATCAAGATTTTTTTAAAAAAAAAATAGCCAAGATTGACACCCATCAAGGTTAAGACCGAAAGGAATCAAAATCTAAATTAAGCAGAATTTCTTGAGCGGATTAAAAACCTTGTCCCTCATTACCCAAAATCTGTTCTGGGCAGACCTGTGTGATTGTGGCTTTCACCTAATCAAGCACCTTTATTCCACAATCAGAATAGGAGTCCTGTGTAATCCAGACATTGGCTCCAGTGCCAAGAGTTCAGTGTAACTTAAAAGCTTGCAAAATAACCTCAGACCAGCGGGTGGATTCCACCTTCTTCAAAAAATTTCAGTGGACACTGATTATTTTAACTCCTTGCCTGATTTCGTTTGCCTTTTAAGCAGGGCCTGGAGAGCAAGTGGTTTTTGCAATTTAGCATCCTGTGAAACCATTTAAAAAATAATAATAATAACCCTCAGCGCAAGAGAAAAACCACCTACAAAGCTCTACATACCTACACAGAGGATTTACTCCACGGTGGAAATATCTTAAAAGAACCGGAGAGCTTTACAATAATTTTTTAAACTGCATTTCAACCACAGCCACAAAAATTTACATTGTAGGAAATGGCACAGATGTCAGTGATTCTTGATATACCCCTCTAGCTGCAATGACCTCTCCCGATTTTTCCTGAAAATTGCAGAAGTTAATGTGTTAATTCTTCCCTCCTCAAAACTAAGCCAACTTGGCCCTACCTACATAGGAACGTGGTGGCTCAGGGGCTAGGACGCTGAGCTTGTCGATCAAAAGATCGGTGGTTTGAATCCCTAGTGCTGTGTGTAACAGGGTGAGCTTGTCCCAGCTTCTGCCAACCTAGCAGTTCGAAAGCAGGTAAAAAAAAATGCAAGTATAAAAATAGGGACCACCTTTGGTGGGAAGGGAACAGCATTCTGTGCGCCTTTGGCGTTGAGTCATGCCGGCCACATGACCATGGAGACGTCTTCGGACAGCGCTGGCTCTTCGGCTTTGAAACGGAGATGAGCACCGCCCCCTAGAGTCGGGAACGACTAGCACGTATGTGCGAGGGGAACCTTTACCTTTTACCTTTAGGGCCATCTACCCACATTTCAACAAGAACCAGCCAGCAAACTGGTTGAACCAGTTTGTTAAAACTGTTAAACCAGGTTAACAGAACTCGGGTGGAAGGAAAGAATGAAAGGAAGGGGAGCCGAATTCGAATTGGTAGATTAAGAATGTAGAGTCTTTAAAAAAAAAAAAAGTTAAAATAGAAGGGGGAAAAAATAGAAGGGGAGAAGGAACCGAGGGATTTACCAATTCTGGGATTAAGTAAACTCTCCAAATAAACTCTCTCTGACTAAACTCGCTTCTTTGCAAACGTCTGCACTAGGGTCGATTTCGGGACCGCCAAAACAACCACCTAACACCGATTTCACAACTGCAATGGCGACTTTTTAAAATTCTTTGGACGCTCAGGCTTTCTCAACGCCCCAATCGATCCCCCCTTCCTCAAAAGAAGCTGGTCACTCTGAACCAGCTTGGATAGTTGAGATCGGCCAAGACAGGCTGAGAATAACGACCGGCTGGATTCCAAATGGGAAACAAGTCTAAATCCGAATTCGTGGCTCTTTCGGGCTCTCTTTTTCTCCCTAGCCCTCTCCCCCCGCCCGCATCTCTTTCTCGCTTACCTTCTATTCTGGTACCACGTTTTCACTTGGGTGTCGGTAAGGTTGAGGGAGGCGGCTAGCTCCATCCTGTCCTGGACGCTGAGATATTTCTGTCTCTCGAAGCTGCGCTCCAGCTGCGCCAGCTGGTGATCGGTGAAGGCCGTCCGAGCCTTGCGAGGTTTCTTGAGTCTCACCGGAGGGCTTTCTCGAGAGCTGGAGATCTCCCGGTCGCCTTCTTCCTTCACTGGGGGCCGGGAGAGAAAGGGTTGAAAATGGGTCCCGGCCGCTTTGGGGTGGAGGGGAGAGGGGAAGAAAGTCGGGAAAGGGAGCGGGAGGGAAGGGGAAAGAAGGGAGGGAAAGGAACAGGAAAGGAAAGAAAGAGAAAGAAAGGGACAAGAGAGGGGGGGAAGAAAGAAGAGAGAGAAAGAGAGAGAGGAAAGGGAGAGGAAAGAGAGAGAGGAAAGGAGAGGAAAGAGAGAGAAAGAGAGAGAGAGAGGAAAGGAGAGGAAAGAGAGAAAGAGAGAGAGGAAAGGGAGAGGAAAGAGAGAGAAAGGAATGAAAGAAGACAGGAGGGAAAGGAAAGGGGGAGGAAAGGAAAGGAAAAAATAGAAAGGGAAATAAAAAGAAAAGAGTGAGAAAAAGAAAGGGAAGGGAAAGGAATGAAAAAAGGCAGGAGGGACAGGAAAGGAAAGGGGGATGAAAGGAAAGGAAAAAAAGAAAAAAAGAAAAGAGTGAGAAAAAGAAAGGGAAGGGAAAGGAGGCTGGCAAATAGATAAAGGGGAAGAAAAAGAGATCGGCGAAGGGAGAAAGGAAGGGAAAGGAAATGACAGGATAAAATAAAGAAAAATTGGAAGAGAACATGGAAGAGGAATTAAGAAGGGCAATGAAGGGTAGGAGAAAAAGAAGATGTGCGGAAAAAAGACAGGAAAGCCCAGGCGTTTAAAAGAAAGAAGGGGAAAATGGAAGGGAAGGGAAGGGAAGGAAGGAAGGAAGGAAGGAAGGAAGGAAGGAAGGAAGGAAGGAAGGAAGGAAGGAAGGAAGGAAGGAAGGAAGGAAGGAAGGAAAATATTTTTCACAGGGATAGGGTTAGGGGGTGTCCATCAGCCTCTGCGAATCTACCATGCGTAATTATCCATGTCAAAAAATCAATCAATCAATCCCTCTGCTGTTTACTCAGGAGTAACTTCCCTTCACAGAACTTTCTCCTTAAAAAAACGGTGCACATAAAACCAATTGCTTCTCTCCCCTCCCCTCAACCCCCCCCACCCGCAAAACTTAGGTTTATCCAGCAGTATGCCCACAGGAAGATGGGCATTGTAGTCCAATAGAACTAAAACACCCACAGAGGCGGGGTGGGCTGGTTACAAAAAGCTACGCTATTGCCCATTTCAAATATATATTCTTTGCTATCGCTATAAAGTGACCCCCCGCCCCACAAAAACAAAAAACAAAAAACCCCAGGCGCGCACAACACACAGCACTGCCTCATGCCACGTTTTACACACAGTGGCAACAGCCCAAACATATTCCTTTCCTTTCATTTGCAACCTTTGTCATTAAATAATAATCAAACGATCAATTATTAAACAATTAATAGATGTAATCAGCCCAGCCAGACTACGATTCCTTCCCTCTGCACGGAAGTCCTTTGGGGGCTTATTCAGGCTTATTCTACGTCCTTAATGTAAAATTGGCATAAATAATAGACCTTATTTTTGGAAAACCAGCAAGGCGGTGGAGAAATGTGGTTATTTTAAAGGAGAGAGGGGCTTGCTTTCTTTTTTTAAAATTGATTTTCCCCATGGGTGAACTGGAAATCTACCTATACATTTTATCCTTTTTTTTTTTTAAATGTATATTTCGGGAGAGGAAAATTATGGTTGAGTCCTCATTGATCCTTTGTCTGTTTAATCCTCTCTACATTCCTCCTGCGCCAGCAGCTGAAATCACAGTTCCGCCTCTACATAAGTTTCAGTTGAATTCAGTGGGATTTACCGATGAGTAAAAACGTTAAGAGTCGAACTGTCTTCACATTTCCAACTTTTGCTGGAAGTTGTAAGGAGGCCATTTATCAGGTTGGCTCTAGCTGCGATAAACAGAGATAATAAAGGCTCAAGATCGGGAATTGCATGGAGCGTTGGCGTCCCTTTATAACGCCTTGGTAAGACCACACTGTGGCTCAGTGGCTAAGACGCTGAGCTTGTCGATGGAAAGGTCGGCGGTTCAGCGGTTCGAATCCCTAGCGCCGGGTAATGGGGTGAGCTCCCACGACTTGTCCCAGCTTCTGCCAACCTAGCAGTTCGAAAGCACGTAAAAAATGCAAGTAGAAAAAAAATAGGGACCATCTTTGGTGGGAAGGGAACAGCTTTCCGTGCGTTGGCTCTTCGGCTTTGAAATGGAGATGAGCACCGCCCCCTAGAGTCAGGAACGACTGCGCGAGGGGAACCTTTACCTTTAAGAATGTTGCATAACCAACCAACCAGAATAGAGCCGGAAGGTACCTTGGAGGTCTTCTAATCAAAGCCCCTGCCATTTGAGACAAGTGGCTACTCACAGTCTCTTCTTAAAGAGCTTCAGTGTTGGCTCACCCACAACTTCTAGAAGGCAAACCGTTCTAGGTTCTTAGTTCTTCTTAGTTCTTCTAGGTTGCTCCTCTCCTTGGTTAGCTTCCATCCATTGCTTCTTGTCCTCGTTCTGGTACTTTGGAAAATAAGCTGACACCCCCTCCCCTCCTCTTTGTGACAGCCCCTCAGATATTGGAACATTGTTACCCTCCGTGCCAAATTTGGTCACCAGAATACCCCCCAAAAAAGTTGTTGAGACTCTAGGAAGAGGGCAGAGAACAGCAGCCAAGATGATTAGGGGACTGGAGGGTTGCAGGAACTGGGCATGGCTAGGTTGATGAAAAGAAGGACTTGGGGTGACATGATAGCAGTCTTCCAATATCTCAGGGGTTGCCCCAAAGAAGAGGAAGTCAACATCTACAGAGTTCCATCTTTGTACTCTGCATTTTCTGAATGCAGGTTTCTTCTTCTTCTTCTTCTTCTTCTTCTTCTTCTTCTTCTTCTTCTTCTTCTTCTTCTTCTTCTTCTTCTTCTTCTTCTTCTTCTTCTTCTTCTCCTTCTCCTTCTCCTTCTCCTTCTCCTTCTTCTTCTTCTTCTTCTTCTTCTCCTTCTCCTTCTTCTTCCTCCTCCTCCTCCTCCTCCTCCTCCACTTTCCTCTCCTTTTCCTTCACTCATTTGCTCATTCATCATTCATCCTTAGCTTCCTCTCCTCTCCTTCTTCTCTCCTCTCCACCCCTTGTATCTTTCCCATCTGTCTCTCCTTCCCATTCTCCTTCTCCTTCTCCCTTCATTTCTTACAAGTCGTTTTGCTTTTCAAAGGGTTCCTTTCCTTGTGATCACGAACTCATTTCTGGAGGAGACCAAGGTGACAGGTTGAGATGTGGGCATCGTTGGAGACAACTTGCTAGGAAAATAAGAATCCTTTGCTTCATCCCATTTTTATTTTGTTTTAAAAAATTGTCCTGAAAATCTCCAGCGTTCATTAGGTGCAGAAACCGTACCACTTGTAAAGAGATCAATCCAAATCATCGCCACTTCCAACAGTAATCATCGTTATTATTTTCTACAAAACTAGCCTGAATTCTGTTAGATCTAGTTTCTGCCTCCTTAGAAAATGTGCAACGTGTTTAATGTCGTTACTATTATAGTATTATATCCTGGAATTCTTGCAAAAAGGTGGGTGCGATAGTCACGTTATCACTATCTAATGATTCTGCAATCCAAATTATGCTCGTGTTAGTCTTGGAATATCACTGGCAAAATCGTTTCTTTAAATCAGTGCAATGTTGTCCCGAGGGAAGGATCAAAAGGGACAATTTTCCAAGCAAAGAATCTTCAATTTTCCTGCCGGAATTAAAAAACAAACAAACCACATAGCCAAACACGAATGGCAATTCTAGAAAAAGTCACCCACAAGCAGCAAAGTGAAAAGATTTTCTAGGGAAAAAGTAGGAATATTGTCCTCCGTGCCAGACGAAGCAGGAAAAAAATAATTTTCCAGCCTGGAGCGTGTATTTCTATAGAGCCTTAAAACAGGAAACAAGGTTTTTCCTCGTTGTGTTTTTAAAGGAAACAGATTTTTCTAGACACGAGGAAAGGAGATTCTATCGTCTCGGGTTCTCCTTCTCTGCTTTCTCCCTGCTGCAATTTAAGGGATAGAAACTGGTTTCTTTTAATCCGGTTTAGATCGTGGACCCCAACCGGCTGGATGATTGGCAAATCCCGGTGGCCCCCAGGACGGGTTAACTCAAGTCCATCTCTTGTGTGTTTGTGTGCGTACGTTCCTTCCACAACCCCCCCCCCCCATCCGTTGTCTCTCTGTCTTAAGAGGGAGTGAGGTTGTTTGGGCGAATGCAGACTCTTGAACGCAGCCTGTTCGCTTTTCCTCAGCTGGGGGTGTGGAGTGGGGTTGGGGGTTGGGAATTGGGGTGGGTGACAAGAGGCTTTATGCTCAAACAACCTTGTGGCAGGTTTTAGATTCGACGAGCAAGTTGGTTTCTCTACGTAGGAAGACAATAATCCACTTAATTGAGCCACGAGGGAGGTGGAAAAATTCTTCAAGCAGAGATGGAGTCCCAAAGATCTCTTAAACAGGAGGTGTGAAAGAGAAACGAGCATCTTTCTTTCTTTCTTTCTTTCTTTCTTTCTTTCTTTCTTTCTTTCTTTCTTTCTTTCTTTCTTTCTTTCTTTCTTTCTCTCTCTCTCTCCTCTCTGTCTCATATCTATCTATCTATCTCTGTCTGTCTGTCTATCTATCTATCTATCTGTCTATGTATCCTTTCTCTCATATCTATTAATCTGTCTGTCTGTCTGCCTATATATCCTCTCTCATCGCTCTCTCTCTCTCTCTCTCCTTTCTCTCCTATCTATCTATCTATCTATCTATCTATCTATCTATCTATCTATCTATCTATCTATCTATCTATCTATCTATCTATCCATATCATCATTATCTATCTATTTATCTATCTATCTATTTATCTATATCATCATCATTAGCTATCTATCTGTCTGTCTGTCTGTCTGTCTGTCTGTCTGTCTGTCTATCTATCCTTTCTCTCATATCTATTAATCTTTCTCTGTCTGTCTATATATCCTTTCTCATCTCTCTCTCTCTCCTTTCTCTCCTATCTATCTATCTATCTATCTATCTATCTATCTATCTATCTATCTATCTATCTATCTATCCTTTCTCTCATATCTATCTGTCTATCTGTCTGTCTGTCTATTTATATCATTATCTATCTATTTATCTATCTATCTATCTGTCTGTCTGTCTGTCTGTCTGTCTGTCTGTCTGTCTGTCTGTCTATCTATGTCTGTCTGTCTGTCTGTCTGTCTGTCTGTCTCTCTCTCTATCTATCTATCTATCTATCTATCTATCTATCTATCTATCTATCTATCTATCTATCATCTCAAATCTAGGATGGTTGAGAGGTAGAATTAGAAGCTTGAAATCCTTGGCAGAGATTTAGAAAAAGAGAATTAGAAATCTGATATACAGATAAAAGGCGAACATAAGAATGAAAGAGAGAGCAAGAGAGCAAGAGAGAGAGGGAATATATCTTGGAAGCTAGATGTGAAAGGCTAAGCTTGAAAAGTTTGAATCTGGGTTTCAAAGGGCTGTAATGCAGATTCAGGAGTAGGAAAGGGGAAGAGGGAGTCCTGCAGCGGGATAGCAGTAGGGGAGTAAGGAAACTGTCTAAGTCAAAAGATAAGGAAGGAAGGAAGGAAGGAAGGAAGGAAGGAAGGAAGGAAGGAAGGAAGGAAAGGGAGAAAACATAAAAAAATAGAATTGGTAAATTAGGAAGGAAAGGGAGGGAGGATGGAAGGAAGGAAAGCAAGCAGAAATGGAGGAGAAAGAGAAGGGGAGAAAACAGAAGAAAAAAAACAGAGAACCAGCACATTAGGAAGGAAAGAAGGAAGACGAGATCGAAGGAAAAAAACAAAGGAGGGAGAAAATAGGAGAAAAAAAGATGATAAAATAGGAAGGAAGGAAGGAGGAGGAAGAAAAGAATGAGAAGGAGAGAAAAACGGAAAAAGATTTGGGAAGGAAAGAAGGGAGGAGAAATTAAATGGAAAGAAACGCCACTAAAAAAGAAGGAAAGAGATTTAGATTAAAACACAGGAAACAGTTGTTTTTAAAAGAGAGAGACGGGAGGAGAAGAGAAGAAGGAAGGCCGAGCAAAGAAGGAAAAAGGAAACCGATCCTGCCCAAGTAACACAGAAAACAGCTGCCAGCTGGTCCTTCCCCACAAGGAAGCTCCCGGAAAGAACCCCCCAAGAATAAGAAAGCCACCCCAATAGTTTAATTTTTTTTAAGCAGTCGAGACATCCCAAATTCCAATCTGCCTTTAGGCAGCCGGGGAAAGCTCGCCTTGTTTTGGCCGGAATAACTCCTCTATAGCGGCCGGAGAAACAGGGACCCCTCCTCCGTCCTCCCCCTCCCTTCCCCCGTTTTACCTAAATCTCTAAGCCGGGGCAACGCGCAAGAAGCACCTACGCAACCCATCCAAAAAGAATTGTGACAGCCATAACGGTAGTTCTGTGGCTGGTTGCATCCCCGGGCAGCTGTTTTTAGTAAATGGATCGAGCCTCAACACCTGGAAGCTGCACCCTAAGTTAAGAATGGCATGCAAGGAGAATATTTACTCGGGGTTGACCCGAGGGGGGTCCTTGGTGCTCCCTGAGCTTGGGGTTTTATTTCCCCCCATCCTTGCAGACGTTTTCGTCACCCCAGTTTAGGGTGATAGATGGTGTTCTCTAGTTTGGGTAACGAAAACCACTCAAACCTTGATGAAGGTATCTTGTCTTTTATGTACACTGAGAGCATATGCACCAAGACAAATTCCTTGTGTGTCCAATCACGCTTGGCCAATAAATTCTATTCTATTCTATTCTATTCTATTCTATTCTATTCTATTCTATTCTATTCTATTCTATTCTATTCTAAGAGTACTAAGGATCCCTCGAACCCAAAAATGGTCTGGGGAGGGGAGTGCCACGATCCTTCAGCTCCGTCTTGGGGAGAAATCTTCAGGAAACGAGCCCGTGTTAGAAAGAAAGAAAGAAAGAAAGAAAGAAAGAAAGAAAGAAAGAAAGAAAGAAAGAAAGAAAGAAAGAAAGAAAGAAGGCAGGCGCTGGGGATTCGTTTCGGATGGGAGCTCTGGGCTGAAAAGAAAGCCAATTCCCCCTTCAGAAAGCGAAAGGGTTTAGCGGTTCGAATCCCTAGCGCGGCTTAACAGGGTGAGCTCCCGTGACTTGTCCCAGCTTCTGCCAACCTAGCAGTTCGAAAGCACGTAAAAAATGCAAAGTAGAAAAAACAGGGACCACCTTTGGTGGGAAGGGAACAGCGTTCCGTGCGCCTTTGGCGTTCAGTCATGCCGGCCACATGACCATCTTCGGACATAGCTGGCTCTTCGGCTTTGAAACCGAGAGGAATACCGCCCCCTAGAGTCGGGAACGACTAGCATGTATATGCGAGGGGAACCTTTACCTTTACCTATATCCTAGAGGAGGGGGCAAAAATCTGCCCTCCTTTAGGGAAAACTTTTGAGATTTTTGAAAGTCCCAAAATCTTTCGACTGTTTGGGGAAGAGAAGAAGATTTTATTTGATCTTCAGACGGTTCCTTGGATTTTTGAAATGGGCAGGCAGGAGGAAGCGGGAGGGAGAGAAAGTTAAGGGGGGCACGGCAGCCCAACTTTCGATCTCCCCGTTTGGTTTGGAAAAGTCGGGCGATCTCATCCCTTCTTCCTTTTCAATCTTTTTCACCTTTTTCAAGAACCGGCGAACATTTTCCAGAAGAACTAAAGCCTCGTTTTGAGTTTGGATAAGTTTCGGCTTTTTTTTAGGATGCGCGCCTTGTTTTTGAGACCCCCCACCCACCCCGAAGCTTAGATTTCACGGCGACATTGAGTTTAAAAGGTTGTGAGAAGCGGTGGGGGGGAAGAGAAGTACTGAGAGATCCACGAAGAAACTAATTGCAGTCCCAACTTCTTAAGAGGGAGGGAGACACGCAAAGGTCAAAAAGAAATCAGATTAAAGAGGGGAGGGGAGAGACCATCTTGGGAAGCGGTTTGGGTGAAAACCCACCAGGGTCCTCGTGAAAAAAGAAGCGAAAATCCCAAGCAAATAAAATAAAATAAAATATCATCATATACTGCCATTCGCTGCCGCGCGTAAAAGCTCTGAAGCTTGCCACAAATAGCTGCAGTTAAGCAAAAAATCGCCTCCCTGGTTAAAACCTTGCCGCGAATCTGCTCCTCGAAGCTCAAGGAGGGTTTTATAGCCCCGGTAATTATTCCCCACCCTGTCTTTGGATTTCAATGATTTTCTCGTCCAAAGCGATTTTTCTCCCCCTCTTAAAAAATGAATGAGAATAGACTCTGTCTAGGAGTTACTTCCCAGGAAGCAAATATTCAAACTCGGGTTTGAAATCTGTAGGAATGTTTTAGAGGTAAACTAGCAGGGATTTCCTTCCTTCCTTCCTTCCTTCCTTCCTTCCTTCCTTCCTTCCTTCCTTCCTTCCTTCCTTCCTTCCTTCCTTACTCCCTTATGTCTTTCTTTTCTTCCTCTTTTTCCTTCCTTCTTTCCTTCTTTCCTTCCTCTCTTTCTTTCCTTACTCCTTTGTCCTTCCTTTCCTTCCTTTTTCCCTTCCTTCCTTTTTCCTCTTTTCCTTCCTTCCTTTTCCTCTTTCTTTCCTTACTCCCCTATGTCCTTCCTCTTTCCCTCTCTTTTCTTTCCTTCCTTCCTCCTTTATTTCCTTCCTTTCCTTCCTCTTTCCCTCTTTTTGTTTCCTTCTTTCCTTCATCTTTCTTTCCCTACTCCCTTATGTCCTTCCTTTTCTTCCTCGTTTCCTCTCTCCTTCCTTCCTTCCTTCCTTCCTTCCTTCCTTCCTTCCTTCCTTCCTTCCTTCCTTCTAGACATTGGCAGAGAATTTTCCTTCCAAAAAATTAAATATTATATCCAATGGAGCAAACAATCTTAAGATTGTTTTGAAAACTTTTTTTTTGGGGGGGGGGGGGGAAGAAAGAAAGAAAGAAACGCCAAGTTTGGAAATCACTAAAAAATCTGTCTTTTCTTCTCAAATCTCCAGAAATACAAACACTGCTATTTCCCCTCTCTAGGTATCTTTATTTCCATCTTATACTTTCACAAATATCCAGTCTCGTTTGCACCGTGGTAAGGAGGGTTTAAGTGCCTCGCCTCTTTCCGGACAGAGAAAGAAGTGAACTAACTAGAAACGAGAACGGGGAGTAATTGGACCACTTCGGCCCAGAGTCAAAAACTCTTCCAAGACAAAGAAGGAAACGGGAATTTCGACTTCCTATCTATCTCCTTCCAGTAAACCCTGAGTAAACTGATAGTTGAGTGGGCCATATAGGTTGTTCCCTTTTGCTCCGATAAAATAAAATCTAGGAGGAGGCAAGGCAATATTGATTTGGTTGTAAGAATTTAAAAAAAAAAACAGATTTGTGCAGGGTAAGAAGAGTTCTAGAGAGAAACTACGCAGTTGAGTAACTTAAAGGGCAAACAATAACTGTTCCAAGTCACTTTACTTTCCCCTATTTAAAAACACACCCAGTCGTGTGTTTTATGTCCTACGCAGCCACGCACTTACATCAAATTGTTCTTCAACCGCAATCTTTCATTCTGGAAAACAAAAACAAAAAAAATTCCCCGTTTCATTTTTTATTTTTTGGTATTTCCTAGGAAAAACCAATCCGATCCGTCTTGCTTTTCAAAGACCAACTAAAACGGGCGTGCGCTTTAAGAGCAAAGCCACGGATGTATGTGGGACCGAATGAAACGGGAAAGGGGGGGGGTTGAATTCAACTCAGCTTTTCGTTTGGAAAAAGAGGAACCTCCCTAGGTAGAGGCAGTCTATTCAATTTGAAAAAAACAACAACAAAAAACAAAAAACTTGGGGACACCTAAGCAGAAGTTGGATTCTCTTCCTTGCTTCTTTCTGGCTCTTTGCAAGATCTGGATTTTTCTTAGGAACAATCACTCCGAAATATGAGGATAATGATCATTTTGTTGTTGCAATCTAGTATTGGCTGGAGAATACTCAGCAGAAGCTGGCTATGAAGGATAATAACACCGTTATCCTGATGTTCAGGAAATGTCCCAGATACTGCCGTAAGATAAACCTGAGTTCCCCAACAAAGTCAAAGGTTGCTAACTGAACCATCCAAATTCTCTCCGCTGTTTCTTGGGTCACTCCATTCCGATCGCTCCTAACAGTTCAAGAATTATAAGGGGGGAGGGAATACTTCGCCATCTCTTTCCTGGTAGTTGGTTTAAGAGAATAACAAAGTTAGAAGCCTTCTAGTCCCACCGCCTGCTCTGGTGGGAGACTCCACACCGTTTCAGACAAAGGTTTGTCCAATCTCTTCTTAAAAACTTCCAGTGTTGGAGCATTCACTACTTCTGGTGGCAAGCAGTTCCACTGATTAATTGTTTTCACTGTCGGGAAATTTCTCCTTAGTTCTAGGTTGCTTCTCTCCTTGATTAGTTTCCATCCGTTGCTTCTTGTCCTGCCTTCAGGGGCTTTGGAGAATAGGTGGACCCCGTCTTCTTTGTGGCAGGGCCTCAAATATTTGGAAGACTGCTGTCATGTCACCCCCTAGTCCTTCTTTTCGTGAAACGAGGCAGACCCAAGTCCAGCAACCGCTCTTCCTTATGTTTTAGCCCTCCGGTTCTCTAATGCCGCTATTTTCTGCACTCTTTCTAGAGTCTCAACATTCTCTCTCTCTCTCTCTCTCTCTCTCTTATCTATCTATCTATCTATCTATCTATCTATCTATCTATCTATCTATCTATCTATCTATCTATCTATCTATCTATCTATCTATCTATCTATCTATCTATCTATCTATCTATCGGTTTCCCAGCGACCAAAACTGGACGCAGTATTCCAAGTGTGGTCTTTGCCTAAGGCGTTATAATAAAGTGGTACTAACACTTGACGGGATCTTGTTCATTAGCATTCGCAGTATTAGCCCAAGTCAGGAAATTCAGACGAGAAGGATTGGAAGATCAGAGAGTGGGGGGGGGGGTGAGCCTACCAACAAAGGGAAAATAGGTGGTTAGAAGCTCGGAGCCTTTCATTTCTTTCCCCATTTTCAGTTTTGGGTGATTTTACAGAATGACTAAAGAGAAACTAAACTTGGTGACTTTTCTTTAAAAATAAAATAAAATAAAAATCGACGGTCCTGTTAGGAAATTTAGGCGCTTGTACTTTACAACTCCCGTTCCCTTCTTACCTTTGTACTCCGAATCCAAGGAAGAGTTGCTGCTAGCTTTGTCGATTTTCTCCCGAAAGTCCTCGCTGCTGGGCTTGGCTGGGATGGGCACGGGCACTTCCTGCGCGCCCTGTCCGTGGCTGCTGGAATAAGGGGCGCAGGCCGCCAAGGGTTTGCAATCGGCCAAAATGTCCCTGATGAGGAAAGAGGAGGTCACCGTTCTGGACTGAGCGGAGGCGGCTGAAATGGGGGGGCCCGGTAGGTGAGACTCCAGCCTCACCACCCCTCCTCCTCCTCCTCCTCCTCCGACGCCGCCGCAGCCGCCGGGTAACTGAGCTGCCGCTTCCAAGCAATCCCTCCGAGGAGACGGAGGGGACAGGCAGCCGCTGCTGAGTTCCGAGCGAGGGCTAAG